>NW_024412377.1:70799850-71085368 GCF_014898765.1 Herpailurus yagouaroundi
CTCCCATGGTCTTCTGTTAAGTTTCTCAGGATCCACATAAGAGTGAAAACATATGGTATCTGTCTTTCCCTGTATGACTTATTTCACTTATCATAACACTCTCCAGTTCTATCCACGTTGCTACAAAAGGCCATACTTCATTCTTTTTCATTGCCATGTAGTATTCCATTGTGTATATAAACCACAATTTCTTTATCCATTCATCAGTTGACGGACATTTAGGCTCTTTCCATAATTTGGCTATTGTTGAAAGTACTGCTAAAAACATTGGGGTACAAGTGCCCCTATGCATCAGCACTCCTGTGTCTAAAGGACAATTTTTAACAGTCATCCAGGGGCACCTGGGTGGCTCAGTCGGTTGAGCATCCGACTTTGGCTCGGGTCATGATCTCCCAGTCCATGAGTTCGAGGTCTGCGTCGGGCTCTGTGCTGACGCTCGGAGCTCAGAGACTGGAACCTCCTTCAGATTCTGTGTCTCCCTCTGTCTCTGCCCTTCCCACACTCATGCTCTCTCTCTCTCTCTATCAAAATAAATAAACATTAAAAAAAAAACAAGTCATCCAAAAACAAAGCCCATTAAAAACTTTAAAAATAAATAACTTTATCACAGTCTATCTCTAAAAGAAAAAATAAAACTTTAGGAAAAGAGATCTGTACTCAGCTGTCTCTCAAACTGTCAAACTACTGGCATGTAAGGAGATTCAGATACCTTGTTTGGGTACATTGAAAATTCACAGAGTTCTAAATAATCACCAGGAATCCTGGTGTCCAATATACAAATTTAATATGTAATTTATCTTAAGCAATATTTAGAAAGAAGCCCCATGGCATGCTCTGGAAAGAAAATAAACTTGGTATTGCAATGTGCAAAAACCCAAAAGCTATGCTGTTATAGGTTAACCTGTGTCTCCCCTATACGTACATGTTGAAGCCCAGTACCTCAAAATATGGCTGTATTAAGAGATAGGACCTTCAAAAGGGTGATTAAGTTAAAATGAGGCCATTAGGGTGAGCCCTAATCCAATTTGATTTGGAGTCCTTATAAGAATAGGTCATTTGGACATACACAGAGATACCAGGGATGCATACCCACAGAGGAAAGACCATGTGAGGACACAGAAAGAAAGCAGCCATCTGCAAGCCAAAGAGGAAGGCCTCAGAAGAAATCAAACCTGCCAACACCTTGATCTTGAACTAGTCTCCAGAACTGTAAGAAGATAAATTCTTGCTGTTTAAGGCACCCAGTCTGTGGTATTTGGTTATGGCAGCCCTAGCACTTACACACAAGCCAAGGGACTGACTCACACCGATAATGTGAGCCCAATAATATTTTTCATATAAAATAAACACAATCTTTTAAGACTTGACACAAATGAAAATAAAACAAAATAGAAAAACAAAATAGACAAGTGAATGTGATAGATATATTTAGAAGTACTATAAACAAAATCAAAGCTGTAGCAGCATGATGCTTGCAATAGGCAATGTCAAAGGATAATAAGGTGTCATTAAAGGAAATATACTACATGCAAGCTAAAATCTGATAATGTTAGAAGCTTGGTGTATGGCAGCTTCTGCTGGAATCACACACTTTATGGGGACAAAGCAGTTCTCCAAAGAAGGGATGGGTGCTAATTACTACCACATACTATACAAGCAGCTACAAAAAGACTGCTCATGGTTCGCTAAAAGAGGACTGATAATATGGGGATTCTGTAGGGTGTTTTCCATTTCAGAACATTAAAACCTTTCTCTAATTACAAAGTTTTCCTAAAAGACTGTCTATAAGTTGTATTTTTGGAATGTGTGTGTGGGTGTGTGTATTAGAGATAATCACTATCTGTAATAGGTTTTATCACGGGGTTTACAATCGGACTTCAGAGAGTCCATGTGCTGTAAAATTGTACGGAAAATTGGAAGATGATGTGATATGGCTGTGTACAATAAGGCACACTTTTCTGAGGAGAATGGTTGAGTCAAAGCTCTGGCTGTGGAGACAATCGGCCCCGGTGAAATCATAGCTGGATGATCTTACTCAGATTATTTAAACTGTGTACTTCAGTTTCCCAATCTGTGACATGAAGATAATAACACAAAACAACTTCTAATTTATTTGGTCTTGAAAATAAATACAGTAATATGTATAAAAAGCTTAGAATGGTAAGAGTTCACTAAACATTTGCTACTGTTATTTCAATAGCACTCTTGATTCACAGTAAAATTCAAATGCCTAAAAAGGTTACAAAAAACATATTTAGAGAAATCCTTCTGTGAATCCTTTTTAAAATAAACTTAGACTAATCACATCCATATGTATTTGTTTTCTGAATCTGGATGTTCATACTAAGATTCAAACCACAGTGCAGCAATAATGACCATCCATATTATGTGTGTTAAGAAAAATCTACCAGTGGGGCACCTGGGTGGCTCAGTCAGTTAAGTAACTCCGGTCATGATCTCATAGTTTGTGAGTTCAAGCCCAGAGTCGCGCTGACAGCTCAGAGCTGGGAGCCTGCTTCAGGTTCTGTGTCTCCCTCTCTCTCTGCCCCTCCCTCACTCATGCTCTGTCTGTCTCTCTCTTTCAAAAATAAATAAACATTGAAAAAAATTAAAAAAAAGATCTACCAGAAACCTTTAACGCCAGGTTTGATCCACATGACAAAGGCATTCTCTATAAATCTTTTTTTTAGAGGGTGAGCCTGAGCTTTTACTGGGTATTTGGTGATGTTAATGAGTGTTCAAATTTAGAAAGAACTCTTAGGTACTCAGTCCATCACTAATCGTATACAACACACAGAAACTGCCTTTCCTATAGCAGTCATAAATTGGAGTTAGTCCCTGACAAACTGTTACTTATCTCCTCTTCCCAACCCTGAGTGAACCCTCACATGTTCCAAAAGCAGATAGAGGTAAATGTTTTACTTCTTTCTCCTACAGCAAATGCCAGCTATGCCTCTGAGGCTTCTTAGGCTCTTGTTAGAGAATGCTGTCACATTCACTATTGGGTTCTAGGAAAAATAATATAAACTGAGTACTTATATGTTCAGATACTCACCAATTATTTTTTATACACACTCTCACTTAAGTATTATTTAAAACCCTGTGGGGTAGCACTAATATTATCATATGTGAAAAAAAGCAGAGAGGTTAAATACACGATTCATGGTCTCACAGCTGTTATTACAGGCACTGTGATTTGAATCCAGGTGATCTAATGCAAGAATCACTTACTCAACATCCTGCCTCACCAGTTAGGTCTATTGATTCAGAAGAGGAGTGAATCTGAGAGGAAAGGAGCATGTGTGCAAAATGATGAAACAGTAAGGAAGATCATTTCTTTTAAAGTAAAAAAGAACACAGCTGACATAAAAATCCCTTTATAGGTTTAAAAATCAGACCTAAATTTGAGAACATGCTCCACAACTTCCCACGTTGAGGAAACTTAACTGGTCTTAATGAGGATAGTCTTAACCCAACTTCACAGCGTTGTTGAGAGGATTAAATGGCCTAAGGCACATAAAATATTTATTGTGGTGCCTGGATTTAATATATGCTACATAAGTGCTAGTCACTGTTACTATTATTTTTAGTATTGAGCTTCACACCCTCAAATACCCTTTTTCTTTCTGTCTTTGTGGTTTAAGTAATTTTTCCTGCAATGCTGAGCTGGACTTGAGCCCTACAAATAAAAGCTCCAGGCAACCAGATAGCTTCACTTTCTTCCTGCAATTCTATTTGCCACCCACTACATCTCCATTGATTTAGTGCCAGACTATAGATCTTCATCCACATACTTTAATTTAGAACCTTTCCTTTTATCTGGGTTTGAAGCATATTGTGTTAAATTCCCAAATGATACCTTTAGAGTTTGCTGCAAAGTCCTTATCCTAGCTTTCAGAAAACTTAAAGTTGTTCTTAGGGGAACAATCATTGCTTTGTATTTCATTATTGAATAGAAAATCTAGAAGAATAATACCAACTTTTAAATGAAATTATACGCCCGGAAGGGGAGTATAAATGTAAAAAAGAGAGCACCTCATTATCACTCTTTCAAGCTGCTAGAGTGAAACTTGAGTCATTGCATATTCCAACATCAAAAACTCTCTTGGATATACTAAAGAACATCATTATGCACACAGCAATAAAGTGAGGACGTTATTAGAAGGAACCACTAAGAATAAAAGATTGCCAAGACAGATTCCTAAAATGGATAATATAATAAGCTCGTTAATAAGTATTGTGAAATAGCTCTAGGACTTTCCAACCGAAACCGAATTCCTTGGGGTTTTTAACTAGTCAGGAGCATCAATTCTATTTTTTTCTGTGTAGCTAAATTATTGATATCTCTTCACTGACCCACACAAGAATGTTTCTACCTATATCTATCTAAACATAAAGAAATGTTTGATTTTGGAATTGGTATTTATCAGAGTACAACTGTGAAAATAAATGGAATTAGGCTTCTTAAAGACCTGGGGAACTGACAAAAGCCTTTTTAACAAAGAATAAACATATGAAGTCATGCTTCCCCATCTTGTTAAAATCATCTAAATTGCCTTCATAATGCAGAAACTCCTCTACTGCAGAACATTTAAGAATTATTAACAATTCTTAATACACATTTTTTTAAAGTAATCTCTACACCCAACATGGGGCTGGAACTCATAACCCTGAGATCAAGAGTCACATGCTCTACTGAGCCATCCAGGCACTCCAATTCTTAGTAAACCTAGTCGTGAAAGGTTTTTTTAGTCAATAACTGTATACTTAGTAATACACATACTAGTTCATGAAAGGTTATTTTAGTCAATAACTGCACATTTAGAAATACACATAGCAGTTCATTTTCTTGCTATTTCCATTACCCTCTATTTTCATTACCAGTTGTTTTTGTTTGCATTTGGGCCAGTGCTTTGGGCTCTAGCCCTGCTCATCTTTAATGTTTGTGGTTCTAACCACAACATTAGGTAGAGCAATTGTTTTCTCTAAGGGTGTTAGCTCTGCTAGGAGAAAGAAGTCCAGATGCCATATTCCACCCAACGCTCAGGGAATTGCAGAGAGGGGTAACTCAAATGCTTCCATCACATCAAAGATTCTACAGCAACAATTAGAAACAAAACCAGGGGTACACACGAGAAATCACTAGAAAATAGTAATGACAAACTAAGAAATGGTAGGGTGTTTTGTTTTTGTTTTTGTTTTTTTTTTCTTTCTCCCACACAGCAAAAGAAGTGTAATTTTGGGCAAAACTGACCGCGTTGTTCTCCAAGATATTTAGAAATCAGACTTTCCGGAGACAGCCAGGGCATGGAGTCAGGTACAGAGGCCAGAACGTCCCCCGGGCCTCCTCGCCTTCTCACAGCTTCTGCTCCAGCTCGCGGGGTGTTGGGTTTAAAGCAAGGCCCGTGCCTCGCCTGGGACTCGAGCGGCCCGTCCCCAAGGTGGGCGGCTCCCGGCGGTAGGCCGGGTCCCAACCACAGAGAGGAGGCCCCTCCGGCGTCCTAGAGCGGCCGCGGGGAGCACGCGTGGGGCCGCAGGCGCGGGTTTGGGAATCTTGAGCCAGGGTTCCGCAGACTGTTCCTGGTCCCAGAGGTGGCGGAGCCTCTGGCCTTCTGGGCCTTGTTCACCTGAGTCCCCACACCAGGATGCGACTCAGGCGGAGCGGTTCCCTTCCAGGAGCGGCTTTCACGCCTGCCCCGCCGCCCCTGGAAGGTCTTCTTCGCCACCTGGGCGCGACTTCCCGCTGGGGGGACTCCTTCGAACCGAAGAAAGGAGCTTCTGCAGGGCGCAGGTCGGCAGCGAAGGCAGAGCCGCGGAGGGCGAACCTGAGGGCTGCCTCCTGGCGTAACCGAGAAGGACCCGGCCAAGGAAGTGGACAGGGTTGGCTCCCAGGCCCGGCGCTGTTGCTCTGCGGTCGCCTGACCTCAGGCGGGCTGCTTAACTTGCCGTAGTTTTCTAGACCGCAATACCGGGTTTCTTACTTCTGGTTTTGTGCAAATGAAATGAGCTAATGAATGTGTATTTCAGTAAGTGCTGTTTATTTGAGTGCTTCTATGGGCCTGGCATTGGTAAACAGTTAACAAAAGCTTATCCGTTCATTCAACACATGCTTATCGATTACGCGCTATATACCAGTACCGCAAGGCACTGGAGATGATGCCCACCTGTTGTGAGAAAAACAGGGTCCCCGCCCTTCTGCCCTTCTAAAGCTTATTTAAGGATGAGAGGTTGAGGTGTGGAAGAGGGAACTGACTAACCACCAAACCCATTATCTAATTACAACTTCGAGAGCTTATTACTGGGAGATACCTATGGGGAGGGGATGGAGATGGGGAAGAGAAAAGGGAAGATTTTCCTGAGGAAGTGCTATTTGAACTGACAACTGAACGATGAGGAGGAATCAGCCGCGTTAAATGGTGTTCTAGACCTAGGGAATAGAATGTGTGAGGACTTAAGCTGGAGGACTCCAGTATTTGCCTAGCACCACCAACAGTGGGACTACCCAGTATGTTCTCTGCCCATTATCTTCAGTGGCCTCATAGTAGGGCAGTGAACCTGGCAGTTAATTTTGGTTCTAATAGTCTTTCCTTATAGTAAGCATCATGCAGTTTCTTATGATCTCCAGTTTGATCAAAACAGGTATTTTTGAAAATCTGAAAATAACAATATATCGTCTACGGTTTCTTATTGCTTTCTAAATGAAATGTGGTAGTTATTTCCTTATCTGTAGAAGATAAGGCTCAGGATCCCAGTGGATACCTGAAACCATATATATATATGAAAAAATATATATATATTATATATATATATATAATATATATATATATGGTTTCAGGTACATATATATACAGGTATATATATATAATGATTTTTCCTATATATACATACCTATGACAAAGTTTAATTTATAAATTAGTCACAGTAAGAGATTAACAATAACATAATAAAATAGAACAATTCTAGCAATGTACTGTAATAGGTGAATGTGGCCTCTCTCTCTCTCTCTCTCTCTCTCTCTCTCTCTCTTTCCCCCTCAAAATACCTTATTGTCCTGTTCTCACCTTTTTTCTTGTGATGATGTGAGGTGATACCTATGTGATGTGATGAAGTGAGGTGAATGACACGAAGTGAAGTGAGTGACATAGGCATTGTGACATAGCGTTAGGCTACTTGCTAACCTGTATGTCAGAAGGAGGAACATCTACTTCTGGAGCACAGTTGACCATGGGTAACTAAAACCACAGAGAGTGAAACAGAAGATAAGGGAGGAACTACTGTATAAACAACTAAGTTGCTGGAAAAGTTCTCTGTCAACCAAAGACCCATATTCAATTCGAACCTCTGTTCTGCTGCTCTCTTCACTGTATTCTTCAGTTGATGTTGACTTCTTTTGGAACCATGTACTCTTCATCTCAATTCTCTAATCCACCAGCTATTCAAAGCATAGTCCAGTATGAAGCACACTGATTCCTGGTATCCCAAATATCTTCATATCTCCACAAAATGTTTATTTCTTAACCACTTCCTGCTAGCACAAGAGAGTAATACTAGCACGTTAAATAGTTGCAGTTCTAGGCAGATTTTTAAAAGAACTCTATTCCAGGACGCCTGGGTGGCTGAGTTGGTTGAGTGTCAGTCAGGTTATGATCTCACAGCTCGGTTTGTGAGTTTGAGTCCCAGTTGGGGCCCTGTGCTGACAGCTCAGAGCCTGGAGCTTGCTTCGGATTCTGTCTCCCTTTCTCTCTGCCCCTCCCCTGCTTACACTCTGTCTCTCTCTCTCTCTCTCTCTCTCTCTCTCTCTCTCTCTCTCAAAAATAAATATTAAAAAACATTTTTTTAAGAACTCTTTCCCAATCTAACATATAAATTATTTATTGTACACTGGTTCTTTTTCTTCCCACTCAGGAGCCTTTCATCTCCTACCCCAGATGACAGCCAGGCATTTCAGAACCATCTGATGGTAACAGGATGGAAACAGACTCAAGTTCACCCCACCATCTAATTTCTGCTTTAAGGGAGATTCTGTACATATAATACCCTTTAATTTCCTTTGTTTATCACTGCTCCCAACACTGTAATTCTGATTTAGGCACCTTCTAGACCTTCATATCCATTACTGTCTTCTTTCCTGTTTGTGGTTAGAAAATTACTTTTATCAGGCCACCTGGATGGCTCAGTTGGTTGAGCATCTGACTCTTGATTTCAGCTCAGGTCATGATCTCAGGGTAGTGGAATTGAGCCCTATGGCAGGCTCCATGCTAAGCGTTGAGCCTGCTTAAGATTCTCTCTCTCTCTCTCTCTCTCTCTCTCTCTCTCTCTCTCTCTCTCTCCCCCTCTCTCTCTCTCTCTTTCTGTCTCTCTCATTCTCTCTCTCCTACCCCCTCCCCTGCTTACATGCTCTAAGAAAAAAACAAAATGAAACAAAACCCAAAAAACTTTATCAATCTGTTTTATTTATGAACCAAAAATAGATCTAATCATGAGAATGGCATAAGCATAGTACTAGCATACTAGTAGTACTAGCTAATTGTTCCTCCTCTTTATTCCCATAATATCCTGTGGATATGTCTGTGGTTGTATTTGCTACATTGTGTTATAACCAGTTGTTTGTGTTATTCTCTGCTCATTAGACTTCCTTGAAAATAGATTGAGTCTTTTTCCCCCATTTATTTTCACTGTGCTTAGCACAATGCCTAGTACAATATAGGTACTTGTTGATTGTATTTTGAATGGAAAAAGAAAAAGGAATTCATTGTTAAATCAAAGTTTTTAAGTGACATAGATATAAATGGGAGGCTAACCTCTAACATGTGAACATGCCTAGAAATGACCTTCAGAATCTGCACACACCTTCATCTATCTTCCTATCCTCTAAATAAATATACTTTCCCTCAAACACTAAAGATAATAGTAAAATGAATTCTTACTCAATTTTTTTTTCTCTTGAGGTGTGTGTGTATGTGTGTGTACTTGTATTTAAACTAGAACAAAAAGAGCAATATGAGAGGCATCAATTCCCCATGTTACCAAAAGAAAACAGTCTCAGAACATTAAAAATAGTAATACTTTCAGTGAAAGACAACTGATGTTAAAACCCAGTTCTTGGGGCGCCTAGGTAGCTCAGTCGGTTGAGCATCCGACTTCAGCTCAGGTCACGATCTCGCGATCTTGCGGTCCGTGAGTTCTCGCGATCTCGCGGTCCGTGAGTTCGAGCCCCGCGTCGGGCTCTGGGCTGATGGCTCAGAGCCTGGAGCCTGCTTCCGATTCTGTGTCTCCCTCTCTCTGCTCCTCCCCCGTTCATGCTCTGTCTCTCTCTCTGTCTCAAAAATAAATAAACGTTAAAAAAAAAAAAACAAAAAAACAAAAAAAAAACACCGCAGTTCTTTCTGGTACCAAAACCAATGTTCTTTCTTTGGTAGAAACTAAACTTTGATCAGTTGCATTCTTATACACTAACAATGAAGTAACAGAAAGACAAATAAGGAAACTGATCCCATTCACAATTGCACCAAGAAGCATAAAATACCTAGGAATAAATCTAACCAAAGATGTAAAGGATCTGTATGCTGAAAACTATAGAAAGCTTATGAAGGTAATTGAATAAGATTTAAAGAAATGGAAAGACATTCCCTGCTCATGGATTGGAAGAATAAATATTGTCAAAATGTCAATACTACCCAAAGCTATCTACACATTCAATGCAATCCCAATCAAAATTGCACCAGCATTCTTCTCGAAACTAGAACAAGCAATCCTAAAATTCATATGGAACCACAAAAGGCCCCGAATAGCCAAAGTAATTTTGAAGAAGAAGACCAAAGCAGGAGGCATCCCAATCCCAGACTTTAGCCTCTACTACAAAGCTGTCATCATGAAGACAGCATGGTATTGGCACAAAAACAGACACATAGACCAATGGAATAGAATAGAAACCCCAGAACTAGACCCACAAACGTATGGCCAACTCATCTTTGACAAAGCAGGAAAGAACATCCAATGGAAAAAAGACAGTCTCTTTAACAAATGGTGCTGGGAGAACTGGACAGCAACATGCAGAAGGTTGAAACTAGACCACTTTCTCACACCATTCACAAAAATAAACTCAAAATGGATCAAGGACCTGAATGTGAGACAGGAAACCATCAAAACCCTAGAGGAGAAAGCAGGAAAAGACCTCTCTGACCTCAGCCGTAGCAATCTCTTACTCGACACATCCCCAAAGGCAAGGGAATTAAAAGCAAAAGTGAATTCCTGGGACCTTATGAAGATAAAAAGCTTCTGCACAGCAAAGGAAACAACCAACAAAACGAAAAGGCAACCAACGGAATGGGAAAAGATATTTGCAAATGACATATCAGACAAAGGGCTAGTATCCAAAATCTATAAAGAGCTCACCAAACTCCACACCCGAAAAGCAAATAACCCAGTGAAGAAATGGGCAGAAAACATGAATAGACACTTCTCTAAAGAAGACATCCGGATGGCCAACAGGCACATGAAAAGATGTTCAGCGTCGCTCCTTATCAGGGAAATACAAATCAAAACCACACTCAGATATCACCTCACGCCAGTCAGAGTGGCCAAAATGAACAAATCAGGAGACTCTAGATGCTGGAGAGGATGTGGAGAAACGGGAACCCTCTTGCACTGTTGGTGGGAATGCAAATTGGTGCAGCCACTCTGGAAAGCAGTGTGGAGGTTCCTCAGAAAATTAAAAATAGACCTACCCTATGACCCAGCAATAGCACTGCTGGGAATTTATCCAAGGGACACAGGAGTGCTGATGCATAGGGGCACTTGTACCCCAATGTTCATAGCAGCACTCTCAACAATAGCCAAATTATGGAAAGAGCCTAAATGTCCATCAACTGATGAATGGATAAAGAAATTGTGGTTTATATACACTATGGAATACTACGTGGCAATGAGAAAAAATGAAATATGGCCTTTTGTAGCAACGTGGATGGAACTGGAGAGTGTGATGCTAAGTGAAATAAGCCATACAGAGAAAGACAGATACCATATAGTTTCACTCTTATGTGGATCCTGAGAAACTTGACAGGAACCCATGGGGGAGGGGAAGGAAAAAAAAAAAAAAAAAAGAGGTTAGAGTGGGAGAGAGCCAAAGCATAAGAGACTGTTGAGAACTGAGAGCAAACTGAGGGTTGATGGGGGGTGGGAGGGAGGAGAGGGTGGGTGATGGGTATTGAGGAGGGCACCTTTTGGGATGAGCACTGGGTGTTGTATGGAAACCAATTTGACAATAAATTTCATATATAAAAAAAAAAAAAAGAAACTAAACTTTGTTTTTTCTTATGGTTCAAGTAATGTAATGAATGACAGAAAAAAAAAAAAACAGAAATTTCAGATAAGCAAAATGAAAGCAAAAACCTTAAAATTCAACCATGATTTCAGCATTCAACCATTATTAACATTTTTGTGCATGTATGTGTATATTTATATACATTACACATACTCACATTTTTTTTTTTTTACAGAAATGGAACCAGTTAACTTTAATCTTTTTTGCTTAACGATATCTAATAACTCTTCTCTCTTGGCTAATTTATTCCAAGGTTTTTCAACCTCAATATTATTGACATTTGAGGCCAGATCATCTTTTTGTTGTCAGGGGTCTTTTCTGTGCATTGTAGGATATTAAACACCATCCCTGACTTTACCCAATAGATGCCATTAGTACCACTCCCCCACTTTATTGCCCCAATCAAAAAATGTCTCCAAACATTGTTGCCAAATGCCCCATAGGGGACTAAATTAATTAATATAATAATATATTAGAATACATAATTTCAATCATTTTTTCTCAATACCTATCTAATGGCTACTAGAAAATCAATTGTAAATGCTTGACTTTTTAATTTTATATATATTTTTAGAAATAGTTACTATCAAATGAATATTAGAAATTTTTAAATATTAGTTGTTTACCACTTTTTGCCAAACACTGAAGTAATGCCACCAGACTCAGAGAAATTTCTTATCATCTTAGACTATGTCCTCTTTATGACCCATGGATTTGTTATTAAAATTTAAAAGTTGATTTTGAGTGAACAAAGGAATATTATCTCAAAGCAAAGACCTGGTAGCATTACAAGGGCATTAGGACTGATAGCCTTTGAGAGAAATGAATTTGCTAAATGAGTGATAGTTTCCACACACAAATGTGTATTTGACAGATTTTTTATCATTATAGCCTCTTTTGTATGTTTAGTTTTCAAGACCTCTAAAGTAAGGATATCCTTTTTTTTTTTTAAGTTTATTTATTTATTTCTAGATAGAGTGTGAGCAGGGGAGGGCCAGAGAGAGAGGAAGGGAGAGAGAGTTCCAAGTAGGTTCTGCACCGGCAGCATAGAGCCCTATGTGGGGCTCGAACCTGGAACTATCAGATCAGATCATGACTAGAGCTGAAATTGAGTCAGACACTCAACTGACAGAGCCACTAAGGTGCCCCAAGGAGGATAATCTTTAAAAAAAATTTTTTTTAATGTTTACTTATTTTTGAGACAGAGAGAGACAGAGCATAAGCAGGGTAGGGGCAGATAGAGAGAGGGAGACACAGAATCTGAAGCAGGCTCCAGGCTCTGGGCTGTCAGCACAGAGCCCGATGCGGGGCTCGAACCCATGAACTATGAGAGCCGAAGTCAGACACTTAACAGACTGAGCCACCCAGGCGCCCCCCAAGGAGGATATTCTTATACCAAAAATTCATAAACATCTTTCAAAGGCCATTGAAAAGTTCAGGGGAAGTTTTTAGAGTTTGTTATGTTTTACTTAAAAAAATGTTTTATTGTTAAATAAAATCTAGAAATAAAATATCTAGAAAATTGCATGAATGTAGACATGCAGTTGAAAGAACAAACTACTGCTAACATCATGTAATCACCAACTCAGATCAAGAGGTAAATCACTGATAAAGCTCAAGAAGCACCCTACCTCCACCTCCATTCCCACTCACACTCCCCTCTTCCTCTCTTTCCTCCACCTCCCTCCTCCCTCTTCCTGGTTCTCCTCTTTCTTACTTTAATGAGAAACATTATGTAGTTACTTCCTTGTTCTTCTTATTCTTTTACCATCTAAGTGTGCATTTGTTTACATTAGACTTTAGTTTCACTTGTTTTTAAAATTTATATACACAGAATCTACGCTGTGTAGACTTTTCTCCTTGGCCCAACATTATGTTTCTGAGATTCATCTGCACCATGCCTTCCACTAGAATTCATTTGGTGTATTGTTTTACACTGTATGACTATGTCATGACCCTTGACAGACATTTAATTGTTTACGGTTTTTGGCCAATGATGATTCTTATACACAAGTGCTGGTAACCTATGCACACATTTCTGCTGAGTATGTAGGTAGAAATGCAATTGCTACAGGATAGAGAACACATTCATCAACTTTATGACATGACACAAAATTGCTTTCCAAAGTGGTTCTACCAATTTATATACTCCACCATCAGTGTGTGAGAGTACTCTTTTCTCTACATCTTTGCCAACACTTAGTATTTTTAGTCTTTTTTAATATTTAGCCATTCTGGTGGGTTTATAGAGACTTTAATTTGTGTTTTCCTGATTAATAATGAGGTAGAGCATCTTTTTGTGTATTTTTTAAAAGATGTGGTCTTAATATCTGGTCAAATTTCTTGCCCACTTTTCTATTGAGTTTTCCTTCAATCTTTTTCTTACTATTTTGTAGTAAATATTTTCTCAGTGAGTTATTTCTGTTTGTTTCATTCTGTGACTTTTTAACTTTTTAGTTCTCAACTTTTCTAGGTACTTCGTATTAGGTATCTCTTGTGAATAGTATTTAATTAGATTTTGTTTCATAATCTTTTTGAGGGCCATTTTGTTTCCATAGGTAAATTAATTGATATAATAGACATCCCTTCTTATGTTTTCTAGCTTTTCCTGTTTATGATCTTTATATTTTTATGTTTGTATTTTATATTTTATGTGTGTGTTTCTTCTGGAAATGTAAAACAAAAATTGCATTCTAGGTTGTTTTTAGGCTAAAATTTACCATAACTTCATATGCTGTATTTTCTGTTTCCTTTTCCTTTATACATATTCCCAACCATGAATAATATCCTTGCCCTCTAAGACCTGAGTTTAATTAACTGCATTGTTTTTCTGTTTTCTAATGTTTACTTTTATATCTTGAAATGTGGTTGTACATTTGTGACTTGAACTGTCGGCTTTAAAACCTGACTTTATAACCTCGGCTGCAATATAGAGAAAATCAAATCTTCCACACACCCTACTTTTTCACCCCTTTCTCCTCTCTTCTCTTATTTGTTACATCGTTTCCACATTGTCATGATCCATACACCTTATGTTCTAATCTGTAACCATAATTTTCATGGTTATTTTAATCTTAGTCTTAAATAGATTTAATGCTTACAAGCACTGTTGGAAATAATATTAGCTTCCAAGGGTTGTCAAGGGGATCAAATGAAAATACTGAGTCAACCTTCATGAAACTTAACTGAGCATTTAGTTTAATGCAGGCCCTGTGCCAGATATCTGAGAGTACAGAGGCAACAACATTTCCTCTGCCTTAGGAAGCTCCCATGACTCATGGAAAGACAAACCATTTCACTGTGATAAGAGGTGTGCCACAGGGAAGTACGATGTGCTCCAGACCAGAGAGAAGGTGTTCCTAACCCAGGCTTGGGGATGAGGCAAAGAATGAATTCCTGGAGGAGATGGAAACTGATGATGGGGTGAAAGGCATTCCTGGCCTACACAAGAGCAAAGACAGAGGCACGAGAGAGAATCCAAGTTTAGAGATTTGTAGTAGTCCTGAATGTCTGTACTTGAACATAGGGTGTAGGTGGGGAAAAGGGAAGTGATGGGGCTAAGGAAACAACAAGAGGGGAGTCATGAAGGCCACGTGAAACTACTGGGGAAGTTTTTCTTTTTCTTTTTCTTTTTCTTTTTTTAAGTTTATTTATTTACTTTGAGAGAAAGAGCAAGAGCAGGAAAGGGGCAGAGAGAGAATTCTAAGACACTCTGTGCTGAGAGATTGTGACCTGAGCCAAAATCAGGTCTGATACTTAACCAACTGAACCACCTAGGGGCCCTGAACCACGGTGGAGTCTTACATAAAGAAAAGACTAGTTGAGAACACAGTATGAAGTTCCCACTTAACTGAAATTTAAAAATCCAACAAGTCAATCCAAGAAGGTGGTAAGAGGAGCTCCAGAAACAGCAGGGCACAGGAGAGGGCAGGCAGAGGCAGGCAGGGGGGGAGGGCGTCCTCGGCCTGGCCCAGGTGGCTTAGGGACAGACATCTGATGAGCCCTGCCTGAAGTTCTCCGGGCCTGATGTGACTGAGCAGCCAGCTGGAGGTGGGCTCAGAAGCTGAATGAATGACTGCTAGCACATGTCAGGTCTTGACAATGCAGTCAGCAACTATGTACTTAGGGCTGCAATAGCAACACCAGGGGCCTGTCTACACGCACCCCGTGGGTGAGCTTGTTGCATCCCTCCCCTTCTGGAGGTGGAGGAGGGACATACGGAGGGACTTCTTTCTCCACACCATTCCTATCAACTCTCTACTCCTGGCCCACATTCCCATCCATTAAACCACTTGGAGTCAACTACCAGGTCTGCAAAGCCCTGGAAATAAATAGTCACGGGGCTGGGTCAGGGTTAGGCCCTTTCTCAGCAATATCTACAACTTTTGCCTAGGTTCCTATTTTTTAAACTCCTGAACTGCATTCAGATTAACACAGTTTTAATAGAATTAGAAAGAAAAGCAGCAGCAGCAGCAGCAGCAACAGCAGCAGCAACTGATCAGATTTGCATTCCTTTTTTTTTTTTAATTTTTTAGTTCTTTATTTATTGTTTAGTTGATTTCTTTTTTACTATTTATTTATTTATTTATTTATTTATTTATTTATTTTTTAATATGAAATTTATTGTCAAATTGGTTTCCATACAACACCCAGTGCTCATCCCAGAAGGTGCCCTCCTCAATACCCATCACCCACCCTCCCCACCCTCCCACCCCCCATCAACCCTCAGTTTGTTCTCAGTTTTTAAAAGTTTCTTATCAGATTTGCATTCCTTATGGAACCATTGGCAGCAGCAAAGATGTGGACTTGATGAGGCCAGAATGGAAGGAGATTAGTTGGAAAGTCACCTCTGCTATAACAACATGATTCTTTGTGAGACTGACACCAAGATTTTAAACCCTTCATGAAGAGAGACTGAAAATGAACTAGACTGAGGCTGATGTAGCCCAGATTCCATCGGTTATTGATGTCCCAGGAGAGATTACTTAACATTGAATTATCCAAACTTTAGGAAGTGAACTAATATTGGCCAGTGTATTTCCGATATGATTATCTTTGGGGGCTGGATCATATCTCTTTTTAGGGAGGTATGCAAGGAATTTAAATTCTTCTGTCAATCATATGGAGAATGGAAACCAGTACATCTCAGACAGGTGAGGGTAAAATCTCCTGTTTCTGGCACCAGCATCCATTTGGAATGGATTCCAAGTCATGGAGATTCCTGGGGCATTTCTAGAGGAGAAGCCATCCTGGCCAGGGAAGACTGGCTTGGAATGAGATTCCCCTATGGAATCTTTGCATGGGTCTGGCCTGTGCACATTGTGCATAAGTACTTCATTCTACATTCTTTATTTTTACTCTTAAACCTGAAGCAAAGTTTTGTCAAAAGTTGTAGTCTGGATTCAGTTATACTGTGGGGAATTGAGGAAGGGCTTATCCTGTGCTTCAGAAAGAGATGAAAAGGTAAGAGCAGTACACCTCCTCCTTGGGATCAATGTGCTGGTACCAGTTTGCAGAAAGCCGTGTCCAGCTGAGTGGTCAGTGGGACCTTGCAGGAATACACTGCTGCCTTCAGCCTTAGTGGGCACAAGAACCCTGTGGACCTCCTCAGAAGAGTACATGAAAGAACCTTGGGAGCTCTTGGAAGCAGCTGGCAGGTAATTTGAAGACAGCTGATCTGTGAATTAGTCAGGATTGAAGCTATTATAATTTGTGCACTAAGAAAAAGGGATTTCCTTATTTTCTAGCCGCAAGATGGTGTGACTTGTGGACAACAGAGTCACGTGGTAATCCAAACAAATAAGAATGAGGCCAAACCAATGCAGTGGTCCTGAGGGCAGAGGGCAGGAGGGAGGAAATATGAAGACAGAAAATCAGCAGGATGTGGTAACATACTGGAGCCTGGGCTATAGATAAATATTTGAAAGCCATAATCATGGAGATGAAAACTGACTCTATGGGTATAGATAATATTACCTGGGAGAGAGTGTCAAGAAAGTATTTTATAAACAGTAAACCATTATCTAAATGTTAACAATTAATTTCACATGCTAACAAAGTGGTCTCATTACTTTATACGCACATCTCATACATTTGTATTCAGTGTGAACGTATACACACACATATATGTATATATGTATACATATGTATACATACAATCTATGTATATATATACATATATGTGTGTGTATATATGTACATATATATACATATATATGTATATAATTTCTATTTTATCTTTTTATATATCCTAAACTTTTAGAGACAAAAATCTGTAGTGAGACCTTTAGTTTGGGCCTAGAGGAGGATTTCTCAGTCTTAGCACTATTGCCATTTCTGTTTGGGGCCAGATAATTTTTTATTGCAAGAGACAGGCCTGTGCATTGTAGGCTGTCTAGAAGCATCCCTAGCTTCTCTACCCACTGTTAGCACTGACCCCCACCCACCATAACAAATAAAAATGTCTCCAGACATTGCCAAATGTCCCCTGGGAAGCAAAATCAGTTCCTCCTGAGAACCATTAGAGGATGATATATACCTGTTAAATTTATCAGTGAGAAATAGGAGATTAAAATATTTTATTTTTTTGATTTAAAAAAATTTTAATGTTTATTTATTTCTGAGAGAGAGACAGAGACAGAGACAGAGCATGAGTGGGAGAGGGGCAGAGAGGGTGACAGAATCCAAAGCAGGCTCTGAGATGTCAGCACAGAGCCCTATGCGGGGCTCGAACTTGTGAACTGTGAGATCATGACCTGAGCTGAAGTTGGACGCTTAACCAACTGAGCCACCCAGGTGCCCCTGAAGATTAAAATATTTTAAAATAACAGATTCTTTAATAGGATAATTCATCATTGCTGAAATTATTTCTAATTTTATCTGCTCTATATATCATGCTTAGGCATTCTTAAAATCAGAGATACATTTCCTACAGAGCATGTTAAAAGTAGTGCCAGTAGGGGTGCCTGGGTGGCTCAGTTGGTTAAGTGTCCAACCTTGGCTCAGGTCATGATCTCACGTTCTGTGAGTTCGAACCCCCTATTGGGCTCTGTGCTGACAGCTTAGAGCTTACAGCCTGCTTCAGATTCTGTGTCTCCCTCTCTCTCTGCCCCTCCCTTGCTCATGCTCTCTCTTGCTCTTAAAATAAATAAACATAAAAATTTTTTTTTAAAAAAAGTAGTATCAGTAGAAGAATTAATTTGTATCATACTAATTTAAAAAAAGTTTCAGTACTCAATGGAGCTAAGTTGAAGTAGGCAGTGCTTACTTAGTAAGCCTTTTCTTCTTCAACAAATTAAGAGTAAACAAGTGACAAGAACAATGTTTAAATTATGTATTAGTTTAATTATTAAGAATATAATTTTTAAAGTATCCTTAAGTACTTTCAATTACCATTTAGACTTTAGCAACTGATATACTAAGCAGAAATCTTTCTATATCATTCATTACATCTGGACCATAAAAGCAACTTAACTACTAGGTGTTGTATTTTTAGGTTGATCAAATAATTCTGAACTGAATTTGGAAAGAAGATATTTTGTCAAGCATATTACATAGTTTAGACTTTTCATAAATTTATCCTGGGTGTATCATAATTAAGGTGATTTAGAGAGAAGTTATCATAACAAGTAAGTGTTAAAAAAAAAAAAAAGGCCTTCTGATGTGAGAACCTGGCTTGTATTTATGTTCTTTTCTTGTAGTTTAGGCCACTTTTCAGTTTCCTACCCTTAGCCAAAAAAGGGACTCCATTAATCTAAAAGTGAAGGACAGTTTTATATTTTCATGATTAAATAACACAGACTTTAATGCTTAAAGAAAGGATTATACACTTTGTTATATTATACCCCTTGTCAGTTATATCTCAATTTATGAAAAAGGAATTATTGTTAGACTCTTCATGTTGAATATTAAGAAAGTGAATTTTGGAGTAAGTAATTAATTCCAGTGTTGATAGCTTTGGCATCATTTCTTCCTAGGAAGTCCTAAAGCTTCCTCAGATAACACTTATGAAAAAGTGTATCTAAAGACCACAGCAGAGTGAAGAACAGGACCATCCCGTAATATAATTGAAAGCAATGCAGTTCAGGGATCAGATTCAAATGGCGTTATTGGTATGACCGGGCTGTCGGCCAAATGGCTAAGTTATTTGGTGTCAATTTGGTTAACTTGGGTTTTCAGCGTCTGTAAAAAATAAGGATAATGATGTCTAACTTTCAGGTTGTTGAGGAATCAGAACTAATCTGTAAATAAATATACTACATATGCAAACATTAATCATAGTTGAGCCATGTAGTAAATGCTGATTAATTTTATATATTATTCCTAACCATAAAAATATAGAATTAATATACATCATACATAATATAGATAATAAAAATGAGTTATTTCAATTTTAATATACTTGATTTTACCAATATTTTCTTTCAAAAGTGATATACAACTATTATATATATGTAAATCAAATATATTTTTCTTCTTTTTTTTAATTTAAGAAACAGTTCAAATGTATTTAAGTGGGCTGATGGTATAATATTATATGTAAATCTATTTTAACAAAGAGAGAAAGTATGTTTTTTTATTGTTAAATATATATACATAAGAGTGTGTAAAATGTATACACACAATTCAAAGAAAAACAATAAAGTAAACATTGAGTATCTACTATTCAGGTTACAAAAAATACTTTGTCAATACTTGGAAGCTCCTAGTGCTTTTTGCCTGAACATAGCGTTTTCCCTCTCCCCCGAGGTAACCTCCATATTTACTTTTGTGATAATGTTCTCTTGCTTTGTTTTATAGTTTTACAGCCTATATATGCATCTCTAATGACATACTGTTGATTTTTGAACTGCATATAATGGAACCATGTCTTTTGTATTTTATTTTTACTTGCTTCTTTCACTCAACAATATTTTGTGAGATTCCATCATGTTGCTAAGGGTCTATTTTCATTTCTATAGGGTATTCAGTTGTATGACTGTATCACAATTCATTCACTCCACTGTAATGGAGCCATTAGTTATCTCCAGCTTTCACACATTATAAACCAAACTGGTATAAATGTTGTTATATATAATTCTTTGTGCACTTGAGCAAGAATTCTTCTAAGTCACTTGCCCAGGAGTAGAATTCCTTTGGGGTAGAATATGAGTAGAATCAACTCTACCAGGTATTGCTAAACATTGTTCCAAGGAAATAGTACCAATTAACAGTTCTACTAATAGGATTAGGAGTTTCCAGTGTTCACTAATATTTGGTATTGTCAGATTTGCTATTTAAATTTGTGTTTTCCTGATTACTAATGAAATTGAGCATCTTTTCATATTTGAATTAGCCATTGAGTTTTTAGAGAAGTTCCTGTTCAAGTCATCTGCCCATTTTTCTAGTGGGCTACATGTGTTTTTCTATTGCTTTGTAGTTAGTCCTATATTTTGTATACTAGTTCTTTGCCAGTATTTGTATTACAAATACTTGCCTTCTTTGCCTTCTTTGTGACTTGTCTTTTATTCTGTTTATCATGTCTACTAATGAACAGAAGTTCTAAATTTTAAGGTAACCAAATATATAAATAAATCTTTTCCTTTATGGGTTATGCCTTTTGTGAGTTGTTTCAGGAATTTTTTTTCTATCAAAGATCATAATACTTTTTTTTAGGATTTAAAAAAATCCTTCCTTATACCAAGATCATAAGGATATTTTCCTATATTTACTTATTATTTACATTTTTTTCTCACATTTAGGTCTTTAATTAACCTGAAATAATTTTTGTATATTTTGTGAGGTAGGAAATAAAAAAAAAATTTAATCCCCATGGATAATCATTTTTCTTAGCACCATTAACACTTTACTCACTGTTCAATAATATGACCTCTGTTATATATTAGGTTTCCGTATATACGTGGGCTTGTTTGGGGGCTTTGGAAATGTCTTAATTATCATAAGTTTATAATTAGGCTTGAGAGTTCTAGGTCAAGTATCCTGTACTTTGTTCTTTAAAATTGTCTTGGTATTGTTCATTTGCTTTGTTTGGTTTTTCCTTATACATTTTTTTATTTTTATTTTATTTTATTTTATTTTATTTTATTAATTTTTTTTAACGTTTATTTATTTTTGAGAAGAGAGGGACAGAGCATGAGTGGGGGAGGAGAGAGAAAGAGGGAGACACAGAATCTGAATTAGGCTCCAGGCTCTGAGCTGTCAGTACAGAGCCCGACGTGGGGCTCGAACTCACGGACCACAAGATCATGACCTGAGCTGAAGTCGGATGCTTAACCAACTGAGCCACCCAGGTGCCCCAACTTATACATTTTTTTAATGTTTACTTATTTTTGAGAGATGATTTTGAGCGTGCGATAGGGGGGGGGGGAGGGGCAAAGAGAGAGGGGGATAGAGGATCCAAAGCAGGCTTCATGCTGACAGCCCAGAGCCTGATACGGGGCTTGAACTCAGGAACCATGAGATCATGACCCGAGCTGAAGTCAGAAGCTCAACCAACTGAACCACCCAGGTGCCCCATCTTTATATATATTTTAAAGAGTAATCTCTACCCCCAACTTGAGACTCAAACTCATAATCCTAAAATCAAGACTCACATGATCCACCAAGTAAGCCAGCCATGCACCCCTGGTTTTTCTTTATACATTTTACAATTAACTTTAAAAGTTCCATCAAGGAACTAGAGAGTATTATGCTAAAGAAAAGAAATCATAGAAAGATAAATACCATATTATTTCACTCATGTGGAATTTAAGAAACAAAACAAATGAGCAAAGGGGAGAAAAAAGAGGGAGAGGCAAACCAAGAAACAGACTCTTAACTATAGAGAACAAACTGATGGTTACTAGAGGGGAGGTGGGTTGGGGGGAATGGGTGAAATAGGTGATGGGTATTAAAGAGTGCACTTGCTATGATGATCACCCGTGTTGTATGTTAAGTTTTGAATCACTATATTGTACACCTGAAACCAATATTACACTGTATGTTAACTAACTTGAATTTAAATACAAAATTAAAAAAAAATAAAAGTTCCGGGGTGCCTAGGTGACTCAGTCAGTTAAGCTTCCGACTATTGATCTCAACTCAGGTCATGATCTCGTGGTCTGTGGGATCCAGCCCCATGTCAGGCTCTACACACTGACAGCACAGAGCCTGCTTGGGATTCTCTTCCTCTCTCTCTGTCCCTTCCCTGCTTATGTGCTTTCTCTCTCTTTTTTTTTATAATTTTATTTTTTATTTTTTTAAATATACATCCAAATTAGTTACCATATAGTGCAACGATTTCAGGAGTAGATTCCTTAGTGCCCCTTACCCATTTAGCCCATCCCCCCTCCCACAACCCCTCCAGTAACTCTCAGTTTGTTCTCCATATTTATGAGTCTCTTCTGTTTTGTCTCCCTCCCTGTTTTTATATTAGTTTTGTTCCCCTTCCCTTATGTTCATCTGTTTTGTCTCCTAAAGTCCTCATATGAGTGATGTCATATGGTATTTGTCTTTTTCTGACTGATTCATTTCACTTAGCATAATACCCTCCAGTTCCATCCACATAGTTGCAAATGGCAAGATTTTGTTCTTTTTGATTGCCAAGTAATATTCCACTGTATGTATGTATGTGTATATGTATATGTATATGTATATGTATATGTATATATACATATACATATATATATGTATATATATATATATATACACATATATATATACACACACACCACATCCTCTTTATCCATTCATCCATCAATGGACATTGGGGCTCTTTCCATACTTTGGCTATTGTTGATAGTGCTGCTATAAACATGGGGGTGCATGTGTCCCTTCGAAACAGCACACCTGTATCTCGTGGATAAATGCCTAGTAGTGCAATTGCCGGGTCATAGGGTAGTTCTATTTTTAGTTTTTTGAGGAACCTCCATACTGTTTTCCAGAGTGGCTGCACCAGCTTGCAGTCCCATCTCTCTTCCTCTCTCAAAATAAATAAATAAACATTAAAAAAAAAAGTTCCATCAAATACTCTTGGTATTTTTTCAAGTTGCCTTGAATTTATGAATTCATTTGTGGTAAATTGACATTTTCAGAATATTGAGTCTACTTCTCCATAAACATGGGTTTTTATTTAGAAAATGTTATATTTTTTCATTTAAACATCTTACACATATTTTTAAATTTGTTTCTATGTATCTGTATCTCCCATTTGGCCGTCCATGTCTATTCCTTATTCTTCTCCACTTTGCTCTCTACTCTGGGAGGCCGACCTCTGAGGACTATATCCATGGCCTCTTATGCTCTCTGCCTCAGTTGGATTCAGCCAATAGGCACCCAGAAGTAGATCAGAAAGAAGAGTGAGGTCAGGATATTATTGACTACTCCAGCTCCTACAAGGGTTGCTTTGGGTTGACTCTGTCCCACTGAGGGCTACTTCTCTCACAGTGGTACAACTTTCTCTGATTCTGAGTCTCTCCCTTCATTCCTTTAGGCAAAGACCGATAATAGCTTCTTATGAAATAAAGAATACCAGTCCGAGGATTGGACATTAAAGATTATTTAAGGTTTGTGGCCTACAAGAAGAAAGAAAAAATTTCAGTGCGTATGAAATGGTGACATTTTTCACATGCTATAGAAATGTCAGGAGAAATAAAGACTGTGAAAGAAAAATAATAACCATGAAATTATTGGGCAACA
The DNA here is from genome assembly GCF_014898765.1 of Herpailurus yagouaroundi. NCBI lineage: Eukaryota > Metazoa > Chordata > Mammalia > Carnivora > Felidae > Herpailurus > Herpailurus yagouaroundi. The sequence continues at coordinate 70,823,849 of NW_024412377.1, forward strand.
ACTATGTGCCTTGCTCTGTGCCAGGTGCTTTACATATTTTATCTCACTTAATCCTTATGATAATCTTATGAGATTGATTTTATTATCCCAATTTCACAGAGGAGGTTTTAAAATGCTTTCTCAAGGTCACAGAGCTAGTTAGTAAGCAGTAGACTCAGAATTTAAACGCAAGTCTGCCTGATTCCAAGCCCACTCTATTAACTACCTTGCTGGTCTGTCTGTATTTTACCATTAAATTAACAATCAGGAAATTATGTCCTTTTAGTATGTAGTTTCAGTTAAGTGATCAGGATGTAGTTTCAAAGGAGTGATGAGGCTAGATGATCTCAAGAGGTAAGGAATTTGGTGGTGAGGAAACAAAGATGGTGGTGGCATACCAGTTCTTTGATAAGTCTAGTACTAAAAGTCTGGAGCTTGATAGTATTAGTTGCAAACAGTCCCATCCTTTTCTAAAAGTTTATGTCACAAGAAGTCTGACTTTTCTCCTCCTGAGATTTGCTCAACTGGCTTTCTCCAAGAGTTCCACTGCATTATTCCAACAGTGATGCCCCAGATCTATAGGGGTTTCCCATCCTCACAGGAAGAAAAGAAGCTACACCAGCTTCTTGGGGTCAGAGCACCTCATTCATCTCTGTATTCAGACCACAGAGCCTAGTGTGCTTGGATCTAAACATGGTGACTTGGGCTCTGCGATCCGAGTTTGGTTGCAGGGCTTGTTTATCCTCATTAACATTAACACAGTGACTGTTTTCCAGGTCACCTTGTCCTGGCAGCAGAGAAAAAAAAAATTTATGTCTGCCATCCTCCTGGCTTTCCTTCCTAATAGCTCTGGTACCTAATATATAAGCACAGACAGGTGCCATTTAATAAGACACTTTTAAAAAGGTTGGGGAAATAATTAGCTTTAACCTTGGATCAGCAACTCTAAGAGAGAGAAACCATTGCTGTCACAGAAAACAAGAAATTTTCCAAGAATGGTAGTCAAAATACAGAATGAAAACTAATACCCAGATTAGATTATTGGTAACAGGTAACTAGAAGCCATTTTTCCTGCCCATATTCATCACAGATCAAGAAGAACCTAGATCAGCCTATCTTTGACTTAACGGCAGGTCTCATAAGAACGATAAGGAACTTCTCGAGCAAGAGACCACAATTCAGCTAAGTAAACTTTGCTTCTTTCTTTCCCTATATCTTTTTAACTTTTGTTGCATTTTTACTTCCTTCACTAACATATTTTATGCTTTTAAAATATATTTATAAAAAAGTCTACTATGAAAGTCATTGCAATAACAATTGTTAAATCATGGAAAACAATAAATAAATGTTATTCAAATGACTGGGAAAAGCCAATATGGGAAAGGAGGGTTGTGAAGACTATAATAAAAGCCTATTAGCAAAAGATCACCTATCTTTAGCAAGAAGGGAAGGGGGATTAGCAGAACATAAGTTGTACTCATGAAATACTAGTGACAGTAGTAATAATTACAATAGTAATTGTAGTAATAATGACAATAATGATAGGGAAAGCTCCTATTTGAAAACTGCAATAAATAGGAAGCCACAGAGGACTGTTAAATCTAATACAAATGTCTCCTTTTAATGGTTTAAAGTTTAGAAAGTGAATTTAAGAGACTTTTCTAACTATTTTATTTATTTTGAGAGAGACAGAGAACGCAGGGGAGAGGCAGAGGGAGAGGGCAAAAGAGAATCTTAAGCAGGCTCCATGCTCAGTGCAGAGCCCAATTCAGAGCTCTATCTCATGACCCTGAGATCATGACATGAGCCAAAATCAAGAGTCGGTGCTTAACCAACTGAGCCACGCAGGTGCCCCCAAAAAGACTTTTTTAAAGAGTGATTTACTATAGTATGGATAAGGAGGGGCGCCTGGGTGGCGCAGTCGGTTAAGCGTCCGACTTCAGCCAGGTCACGATCTTGCGGTCCGTGAGTTCGAGCCCCGCGTCAGGCTCTGGGCTGATGGCTCGGAGCCTGGAGCCTGTTTCTGATTCTGTGTCTCCCTCTCTCTCTGCCCCTCCCCCGTTCATGCTCTGTCTCTCTCTGTTCCAAAATAAATAAACGTTGAAAAAAAAATTTTTTTTTTTTTTTAGTATGGATAAGAAAAAGTGATGTTTGGACCAGAGGTCCAGTTGCTTGTTTTAGCCTCCATAATTGGATGACATGACAAAGTATAGTATATGAAAATATCTAAGTGATGTTAGAGAGGTTTTCATAAGAGAAGCCCAGGGGTGTCTGGGTGGCTCTGTCAGTCATGGTCAAGAGTTCAAGCTCCATGTTGGGCTTCACACTGGGTATGGAGCCTGCTAAGAAGAAGGAGAAGGAGAAGGAGAAGGAGAAGGAGAAGGAGGAGGAGGAGGAGGAGGGGGAGGAGGAGGAGGAGGAGAAGGAGAAGAAGAAAAGAAGAAGAAGAAGAAGAAGAAGAAGAAGAAGAAGAAGCAGCAGCTTAAGAACTATAAAATAAAAGACAGTTTGGGAATGAGGTTGGTTGTCTATGTTCTTGACAACACAGAGAATGTGAGCCATTTTTAAGTTTAGGAGAAGGATTCCAAAAGTTAAGAATCTCTCATATTTCATTTGGTAAGTCAATTAAATTTTTTTCCAAATAAGTGAAAAATTTGATGCTTTGTAATGTTTCATTACTATAAGGCACTTCTTTCTCTTGAAGGTAGCCTATTATGTTTGAGGGAAAAGATGTTTCTTCCTAAATAAAAGTGCAAGCTTAAAAACTAATTAGTTGGTAAAAGTTTGTTTGCAACATAGTGTAAAACAGTACAAATCCTTATAAGTTCTAGTTCAATGTAAGTTTTAATATGTCTTTCCTTTAAGATTTATTTGGTCCATCTAAAATGTCACTCTATCAACAGTATAATTTTGAATTGTGATAGGAGCACAATAATAAAATTATCTTAACAAAATAAGGATGAAAAATGAATTCACACTTTGCAATGTTTTACATAGACTTGACTTATCAGATCCTCAATTTTAGTGGAAAAAGCTAAAATCAGATCTCTATTCCTGGACTGGACTAGAACAATATTTCTAAAGCTGTTCAGAAGATCATTAGCTTCTTTCAAGTCAAAATATATAAGAAATAATTTTTCCATGAGAATAAACAACTGTATTATTCCAAGCTCAATAAAACAAAAAATCCTTATTTATGCTCCTTTTCTCAGAGACTTCAGCCTTTAGCATCTCATAAATCCTAGCTAATTACATGTCAAGAGAAAAGGTTAATTCTAAGTTTAATATGCTTCCCTTTTTTATCTAATGAATCACTATCACATGGAGAATGCTAGGGGTAGAGAATAAAAATGCAAATATTTTTAAATAACTACTTTTGTAGGTTCTAAATGTGAAAAACTTCCCAAACAATGATGCTGTCCCACAATGGAAAACACTGCCTCACTTGCTAGACTATTCATTCAAAAACATTTATGAAGCACTGACTCTGTTCCAGCCCCATTGTGCTAGGTTCCAGATTATATAAGAATAAATATATAAAAGACAACATTTCTGCTCTCAAAGAACTCATGACTATGGGGCAGTGAACTTCAGCATTCAGAACTCCTGTCCCTGCTGTTCCTTCAGAAGCCCATGGTACATGACCCTTCAGCTGCTCTCCAAGTCAGTCCCTTGCTGGACGGCAGAACTCAGGGGTTTCTTCTTGACAAAGTTTGTTCGTTTAATTCCCAAATGAGCAGTTAGACTTCTCTAAATACCACAAAACTTTGTAAATTTAAAGCCTCATATAATAAATGTATCAAAAGACCTTTAAGGTAACAGGATGATAATTTCATTTTACAATATGAAAAAGAATAGCATGTCTTCATTAATGTTTCATTCACTGATAAGTCCTTTCAAGATCACCCTCGAATCAAAATTATCAGTGCTGAAGTACCATAGGCTAGTCTGCTAATTATATTTACTTTACTAAGCTGTGCTGTTCTAGAAACATCAATTTATCGTCCATCATTTTATTTACTTTATTTGAAAGGTCAGAGCATCTGTGTCAAGTCAATTCTCCAATGTGCTGCAAACAGTGAATCATTCATTTGGTTTATTACAATATAGATATATCCTTAAATGTAGGTAGACTCCATGATTGTGTCTCACCCCGCAAAGTTTTTCTTCTACGAGGGGGAGAAAGAGAATATACTTGTCCATGGGAAATCTGTCACCAAGGATTTAATTGGTTGACATTATTGAAGCAAAACAAATAACATTGGCATTAAGGTAGCAGGTGTCACTACTTGTGAAGCCTAATGACATCCCAGGAATGAACAAGAGCATTAGCTGTCCATTCCATTGCCTTATTCCTTGTAAGAATAATCTGCTGTATAAAATAATTTGGCTGCACGATATTTTTTACATACAGTCTCTAATCTTCATAACTGTCTAAAATAATCTTTGCAAAATCTTTCTTTTACCAAAGAAGGCCTTCAATCTCAAAAGTAAGTTGAATTGCCCGATGTTACAGAAAACAAAGCACTCAGAGTGGGCATTTGAATTCAGATCCGTCTGAGTTCATATTTCCTCTTTCTATATGGCACTGCTTTTCAAGCAGATCTGTTATCTAGATTGAAGTGTAGTTCTACATTCAAATTAACCACCTCAATATACAGGACAGCAGTCCTTATAAGTCCAACACACTGGAATCATCAGTCTCTTCATAAAGCAACATTTTTTTCGTTCCACCCTCTGCACCTCCCCAGAAAGCAACATTATTAATAAGATAATCACCAAGATATTAGAAATGTCTTATTTCTACTTTGTGGTGTTTAGAACAAAGACCTGAAGCGAACACGTCTAGTGTAGACTGACTGGCGACACACAGGGCACGGGACCTGTCAACTTGACAAAGAGTCACATCCTCATGTGCCATCTCTCCAAGCCTTCTTTAAAGACACAAAAGTGTTAATTACTAATGACAGAGAATTAGTCTCCCTTGATTTGAGTATGTCTAGATCCCAAAGAGAATGCAATGAGATGCCAATATTCACAACTAATTATTCTCTTCACTTGTGATTATAATCTTACAACATAAGAAAAGCAACATGTTTTGATCAGTCATAAGTGAGGGCATACAATGGCCCTTGTACATCTTGATTTTGGACTTCTGGCCTCCAAAACTGTGAAACAATAAATTTTGTTGTTTTAAGTCATAAAGTTTGCGCTTATTTGTTATGGCAGCCCCAAGAAACTAATACAACACTCCAGGAGAATAAAGTAGAACACAGAAAAGCATTTCTACTATAATTTCAATTATATGAAAAGATCTATGGAAAAAAATTTGAAAAGAAACTCACCACCGTGTTGACAATGACTGCCCCTAGATGATGAAATTATAGTAACTATTGTTTGCTTATTTATAATTTCCGTATTTTCCAAAACCTCTAGAATAAGTATTGCATTTTTATTAGAAAATAAAACATATCCCTTTGGGTTGTGAAAAGCCATGCATTGGTATGTTAATTGCATCATTTATGATGGAAAAATTAGAGGCAATCTAATTATCTAATATTTGATAATGGTTAATTAAGTTTTGGTTTGTCCTTTTGATGGAATATTAAACAGCTATAATATGAGTATTATGTAGCAATAAAGGAAAAGTCTTAAAACAATAAAGGGACAACAGAGCTTAATGGTTAGGATGGTGAGCATTGGAACCAGACTGACTGTATTTTAAAAAGACCTGCTCCATAATAACCAAGCACATTGATAACCAATTTGTTTTTCGGTTTTCTCATTTGAGGACTAAAGAATTGACTTAAAGGTTGTTTAAGGATCAAATGGATAATGTTTTATCTATTTGAAGGAGAATTTTTTCACATTTTAACATCTCTGGTGCTGGGCTGTCACTGACAATTGATGGTATCTTACAATCACAGAGTTATCATTGCCTATACATGTCAACTTGATCATCACCGTTCATGTGGTTGTCACATCACCTGAATTATGTACATGGTGGTACTCTATAATTTGAATTTAATTGCTGTTTAAAATGCCTTAAAAATTACATTATGATTCAGCATGGAAATAAAGGCTAGTGTGTATGGACAAAGGCACAGAAATAGAGTAGGAGGGCTTAAACTTGATATTAGCAAACAACTATTTGTCCCTGATAGAGAGACTGCAATTCCATACATTCATGCAAAGCAACCCTGAAGAGGAAGCTGTGTTACATTTTGGGACTGAAATTTGAGCCTATCATACACCAGCAAAGCTATCAAAAGCAAGAGAACTGTGAAATCCCTTGAAATAGATGAAAGAAATTTTAAAGTAATAGAGACTAGTGTAACCAATTCACACCTTGTGAGGAACCATCATTAAAGGGTCAAGTGTCACTATTATCAGAAATGTCCTGTCACCTTTAGATAGAAGTTGCTTAACTTCTAGAGATGTGAGCTTCAATTGAGGCGGGAAAAGCCTACATGTTATTTGTGTTAGAGTTTAGTGAGCAGGTGTTTTTAAGTTCTTTCTTAATGATACATAAGATAATGGTGCATCCTACAAACAGTATCTCAATTTCAATGAAATACAATTCAAGGAAACAATGGCTGACACATGGTCAGTACTTCCTAAGTGTAACAAGCAAAAAAGAAACAAAGAAACAAAAAACTGAAAAAACAAAAAAATCCAACCCCCCAAAGGACTATAAAGTTGTCTGTGTACATATCTCACTTACTATAAAACTTTAATTAACAAAGATTTAGAGGGACTATGTAAAAACACAAATGATATTATGTTAGATTGATGAGTTAATGAATGCTTTCTTCTGTTTGCAAATTATTATGGAAACTTGACATTTTCTTATATTTTAAAATCTTTTGATTGAAAAATATGTATTTCGTGAGCATGGTAAAAAAAATAAAGCCAACAATTTAAGGGGTATGTAAACAAAATGTAAATCTCTCTCCCATCTCAGACTGTTTTTGTTTTCCCAGAAGCAATTACTAACTTCATTTTCTTTAAAATCTTGATTTTTTTCCATGCATAAAAAAGCATATATGTGTCTCTACTTTTATTTTTCTACTCTAATATATTGTTTTATAGCCTATGCAGATTTTAATTCTTCTTGACATCCATGTAGTATCTGTCAGGATGCAGTACAGGAAAGAGAAATCACTCTAGGTATTTTTCAGATAGAAAGGAACTTGAAGCCAGAAACTAGGTACTTACAAAATTGTGAGATGGGTCCAAGGAGTAGAAGACAGTATTCTGCTACTAGATATTGATTTCAAGGGCACACCACTTTCACCCAGAGGTTGGCAAATTGCTGCCGTTTCCACCGCTGGAGGGCTGAACTTCCTCAGCTCCCACTGAAGTTGATGGCCAGTGCCTCTGGGACACTGCCCTGCAATGGCAAAGCTGGTAAGTCCACACGGGAATGCTGAGTCTGACTGCAAACACTGATGAGCTGATAGCTAAGTATGAAGAAAAAGGCCTCCCTCATACTTCCAACTTCACGTGCTTCTCATTGGTGGAAGCAAATGCTCATCCTGAACCACAGCTGAAAGAGAGTTTGAGAAAAGTAGTTCAATCCTGTGGGAAAGAATGTAGAAAAGGGTAGAAATGGACGTTGAGGGCTAGTTGACTATAAACAACAGTGTTCCACAGTATCCATAGACATTGTGCTGTGCTGTGTGTGTGTGTGTGTGTGTGTGTGTGACGGGGGGTGAAATGTAGGCCACTTACAGTATTTTGTATTATAAACTATGAGGCAATAAATGTCAGTCTAAATATGTCTTTGAGTATCTTTGAGAATACAACAAATTCTAAGCAGTAAACTTAGTGGTGTTATCAGTTGGCTGTATACATCGTTCCATAATAAGAAAGGAAAAAACACATCCCACACTGCCTGAAACACAAAATGACATTTGTAGCTCAATTATGTCATCAAGGGTAGATTTTTACATTTTTTAAATGTGAATCATGTAATATTTTAATCATACAGAAGAACGCCCCACACCCCCAGTTGCTCTCCTGTGATATACAGAAATGTTTTAGAAACACCTTTATTCCCCTATCTTAAACCCTACAGTAGAGCTAGGTTTACAGGTTCCTGCTTCTCACCAAAATCTCCATTCCCCTGTGGCTTCATCGTGTTTACCAATCCTGCCCTAAGGACAGCCCAAGAAGGGTGTGGCCAACAATTTAGTGCAAAATTAACTAGGCCACAAGGGCTGGAAGCATTCTTACCACCTACACCACCCACAGGCAGAAGTAATAGCAATGATCAGCATTCTTGGAGTGCTTGCCAGAGGTCAGACACTGGTCTTTCTTTTAATGCTTAGGATGATCCTATGAGGAATAGGCACCTTTATCATCCCCACGTAGAAATGAGGAAATAATCCTCAGTGAGGCGAAGAATTTGCCCATGGTCAAGGCCAGCACCGCCCCCCCCCCCCCAGAGTGGGAATTTGTTCTATTTCTCATGATTAAGCATGAATTCATGAAATATGAATCCGGCTGAGGCAAAGGAACTAATAATATTTTCTGTAGCCAAACAAGATGGAACCCCAGTCTCACATGTTCTACAGGCACAAAGCCCACCTCATACCAGTGGTTCTCATTATGATGCCAAGCAAGAAAGTAACTGCAGATTAGATCAGATCTACTGCTGGAAAAGCAATGCATAGCGCGCGCACACACACACACACACACACACACACACACTATATATACATATATATATATGTATATATATATATATGTGTATATATATATTTAATCAGCCAGCCAGTAATTCATTCATTAACTGGTTGCTAGTCACAGAATCCTGGAGGTCTGTGGGCACCAAGAAAACAATGCAAGCTACAGCCTGCCTTAGGCTCTCAAGATATTTTCAGTCACTTTGTAGTGAATAGATAATTATACACCAAACATTTGAATACCAATTCGAGTAAAAGATAGCACAATATCTTTGTAATGTTCTGTGAAATTTTAAAACTTATACACTTTAGGGCACCTGAGTAGTTCAGTCGGATGGGCATCCAACTTGGGCTCAGGTCATGCATGATCTTCTGGTTCGTGGGTTTGAGCCCCACATCAGGCTCTCTGCTGACAGTGCAGAGCCCGCTTCAGATCCTCTGTCCCTCTCTTGATCTCTGCCTCTCCCTTGCTCATGCTCTCTCTCTCAAAAATAAAAATAAAAACATAAGAAAAAAAATCTTTTACACTTTACTTTTTAAATGTCATTTTAAGTATGTTCCTGTCTACAATTCTATCAAAGTTACAGTTTGTAACTTTATTAACCTACCACTGTGGGTGGTATGATAGGGGAAAAAAATCTATAAAGTGTCTCTGACAGTGAATATATTAAAGTTTCAGCACAACTGGAGTAACCAGCGATGCATTATTATATGCTCAGTTCGATTTTACCTGTATGACAATTACATGTATTTTTAATTACGTGTATTTTTAATCTTAGTCTCTACTAAAGACAATAATGATTTTTTTCAAAATATACTAGTAAAATGTTGCCATGATAATGACAAAAATTAAAGAAGGCCCCACCTCCCATGATTGAACTTCCAGAGTGAGAAATATTCCCTCTCCCAGCAGCTCATTCTCTTGGGGGGGCAGAAGGATGAGGTGGACGTTACCAGTCTTGGCTAATTAGATACTCCTATTTGAAGTGAGAGTCAGGGGATGGCCCATGACAGTTGCCTCATCGCAGCCAATGCCCCGGAATGTGGAGTCGGGCAGAGGGCATGAGTGTTGGATGGCAACAGACTCCTACAGTGATGTGATTTTGACTGTAACTTGAACCTTTTGGTTCCTGTCTGTTTCCAGGTCAGGATTCCAGCTGCCTAGCCTCCAGCTGCCCTGCCAGCTCAGTGGGCTATTCAATAACCTTACAACAGATTCATTTTGTTTGTTCTTAGACTAAATTAGCCAGAATCAGTAGCCGTTGTTTGCCATCAAGAGTCTAGAGGAACAGGATGTTCAGGAGCTTTGGGGCAGGGGCTTGCGAGTGCTGAGTGGCGGTGTCCTCAGTGGCAGCGGTGGGTGGTATGGCTTGAAGGACATTCTTAGGTCCTTGCTACGAACAAGACTGGCAGGAGGAGGGGCTCCAGGCTGCCTCTGGTAGGTCCTTGGGTGTCACCTGCTTTATAGGGAAGTGTTAGGTTGAAGTAAAAGAACATGGAAGCCTGAGTTCTAATTCAAGCACTGCCCTTTACTAGTTAGATGACCTTTATAGGCCTAAATTTCTCATTCATGCTTTACAATGAGGGGAACCCATATGAGCTCATCCTGTGTTAAGATTCTGTAAGTGTCCTTGATCATCCCGGATATCCAAGGTTGTGATTTTTAAATTCATTTTATTTACTTATTGTTCAAAAATATCTATAAGTTGTGTGTTTCTAGTAATAAACAACAAACTTTGCTTTTATTACTGATGTAATTTTGTCTTCCTGACCCTGAAACATTAACTTTCATCAAAAAGTCTGAAGAAAAAATAATTTCTATATTACTGTGTAATATAATTGTCTTAAATATTTATATTATACTAAAATTAATTAAATTAATTTTATCAAGCAAATAATTATATATTAGTAAATAGGTTCTTAAATGTCTTCCAAAGATGGTTTTATCATATCATTTTCCTAAAACACTAAATTTTGAATGTGCATAAAACTTTATGAAGATCTTATTAATCAGGATTCTCTAGAGAGAAAGAACCAATAGAAAATTTTAGACAGAGATAGGTTACTTTAAAGCAACAGCTCACAAGATTATGAAGGCTGGCAAGTCCAAAAATCTGCAGAGTAGCCTAGCAAGCTAGAGACCCAGGAAAAAGTCAATATTGTATTTCAAGTCCAAAGGCAGTCCACTGGCAGAGTTCCCCCTTCTTCTGGGGAGGTCAGTCTTTTTCTATCCATGCCTTCAACTGATTGGATGAGGCCCACCCACATTATAGAGGGTCCATTAGATGAGTCCCACCCACATTATATCTGCTTTACTCAAAGTCTACTGATTTAAATGTGAATCTCATTTTAAAAATACTTTCACAGAAACGTGTAGAATAATTTATGACCAAATACTTGGGTACTCTGGCCTAGCTAAATTGACATGTAAACTTAACCACCACAATGCACACGGTTAAAGGTTACAATTAATAGCACAGGTGGTAAATCTTACCTATCATCACTGAAGGAAGAGAATACCCACTTAGCTAGAGCAACTGGGGAAAGCTTCATGTAAGTGGTGTGGCTTAAGGGTAAGTGAAGATAGAGCTTCCATCTTCCTGTTCACCATTGAAACAGTCATTGACAGGGATTTAGAGAGTAGGCTGCTTCTAGATGTTTCTTGGTATATCATTCTCAGTGAGTAACCATTTACCTTCCTTATGAGCCCATCTGAAGCCTAATCAATTACTTTAGATGAATACAGACTTATTAAAATTCTTTTAGCACAAAACAGAAAGCTATTCAACCACAGCTAACATTTATTATCTACTATATGTATTGGACACTGTGCTAAGTGTATTATCTAACTTAATAGACACAAGACACACACCTTAAAGTGGGTACTATTATTAACCCCACTCTACAGATACAGAAGACTGAAGCTCAGAGTGGTTAAGTCACTTCCCCCAAATTACACAGCTAAGTATAAAACCAGGATTTAAATCTAGGCCTACTTAATGCACAAGCTCATGATTTTAACCACCAAACTAGATGTAAAAAAGAAAAAAAAAAAGTGCTACCAAGATAAGAAATTGCCAAAGCTTTAAGTTTATCTTACTCTGGATTCCCCTCAAAGCAAATTTGACACAAGGTTTTGGATGTATGTAAGCTCATCTGGGAGGTGATCTCAGAAGCACAAGTATGAGGAGGTAAGGCAGAGAAAGGAGGTCAGCCAATAAAGGATATTAATACCTTACTGTGTGGGCTCAATCCCCTTGGCAACTCTGTGAGACTATAGAACATGGCTCAGAACTGACCTGCCAAGGAGCAAAGAAGCTGGCACATTTATCTACCAGTTCTCATCCTTCCTTGATTGACTGTTGTTCTTCAAGGGATGAATTCCCTGGCCTTCCTAGTCTGCAGCACACATGGGCTGAGCAGGAGATCCAGGCACTTAAGGAAGGAAGTGCTTGGTGTATGTGGGAAGCACTGAAGTTACCGGTGAGCTTCAGGTTAGCCCACGGGATCTGAGTGGGACATTAATAGCATCTGCTACAGGATATGAATTAATTCAGAACCATTAATTATCAGAAATTTTCTTATTGTGTCAGAACAGTTTATTTCATAAATAAATAGATTTGTGCTTCTGTGAAATTGTATCATAAAACAAATTAGCATTCACCCTTTAAATTCCCATTTAAGGAACTTACAATAAAAAAAAAATGAAAATGATATCCAGTTCTAAGAACATACTAGAATTGATTATAGAGCCATATATTAAAAAATAATTGCAGCAGCAAGCAGGCCAACCAAACATTGTGCTAGACAGTTACTAACCATTGCCGAATAAATTATCACTCCTTTTACTCATTCTGGAGACCTATGGAATATGTGTGCCCATGGGATCAGATCACCCTTGCAAACCTGAAAGCCTGTGGTTTCGTGTCTTTGAAGTACCATCCTAATGACTTTTCAAAATGAATTGTGTGGATATACTTGTAACCTAATTCTGTTTGTTTTGTTTGTTGTATCAGACCACCCTAAACAGACCCTATAAATTTGGTGAAATCTGTTCAGCTACTTTTTTCACCATGAAGCAATAAGCAAGCAGAGAGAAACTCCATTTTATTTACAGAGAGCTCGTCTTATATATATGGGTAACAAACTGGATTTCAGAACTGAAATTAAGCTAAGGTAGTAAACAGTCAAATCCCAATTTCCCTAAAGGACAGAGCCTAAGGCTGTTTTAAAATTGTTTATTTGTTTCCTTATCTTATGACTATAGTTTTTAATTGGTTTTAGAACATCCGGTTCTAATAAATATTTTCCCTGTGCTTCTTATAGCTGAGTTTCCTCAGAGACCCAAGCACCTTTTTTTACATTTTGAAAGCTGTGTGATGACCTAATAATTAGCAAGTTTGTAGCTGGGTTAATAAAAATAAAGCATTTATTATGGAAAAAATGAGAAATTTATTGCAAAATTTTGAGCTATCTTCTAAATGTGGAGTCAATAAAGAGCTTGAAAGAGAAAAGAAAGGTGGAGAGAGATGTCAGTTGAGTATAATAGAGTTAACCTAAGGGTGCACTCCTGGAAATACTCAATTATCATTATATCCTAGGCTAAAAACACCCTTAGCTTTTTAGCCTTGAGTTTATTTCCTACAAACACCTCAGCCACTGAGTTTATTCAGTAGAGACTGCAGTTATTACCTCATAAAAAGAAAGCACCCACAGCCTATCTCCTTAAGGAGAGAGATTGGTGTTTAATCCAGAAGTGGGTCTCAGAGGACTAAAAGTCCGCAGAGTTTGGAAAGTTGAAAACTATTCTTGTTGACGGGAAATGCGTGCTCATTCAAAGGAATTGTTTTTGTTTCTGTTTTTGTTTTTTTTTTTTTGCTTTGTAATAAAAGTGGACAAAAGATCCAAATGTGCTTTAGGATGTAATTTTTTTTTTTAAATATATGGTTGTCACCATGGATATTTTCTTTAAATCTAGAAAACTATCTCAAATGACAATTAGATTGAATAATAAATTGGGATCCTCTCTACCAATAATAAATTGAGAATAAATAATAGACAACATATTTCATAGAAGATATATCTCAATCATAATCAAAGCTAATCACGTTTCTAATTTAACATTCAGTATTTGAACCCACCTAAGTGGCCTACCTTTTGGGAATCTGGGGAATCTTTCCGCTGAAAGTTCATTAGGAAAAAACTTAACCTAAAACCACCAGACTTTGTATCCTGTAAATACAAGGTTACTCTTGAGAAATTCTCTGCTTGTCTGCTTTGTCTGTATTGATTTCTTAGGTCTCAGTAGCAACTTATTTTTATGATCTGTTTATGTTAGAACATGGGGAATACAAAACATATTCTACCTGTCCTTTGCAACTAATATTACCCATCTCACCATTAGCATTATTATACAGGATTATTTTGCTATTAATATCTGCTCACCAGTTAAATACTTGAGACAAAAAACAAACAAAACCTTTGCTAGAAATAATAAAACATAATAATTTTCAAAACATGACATAAAAAATTTAAGTTCTACTTTAGGGGGTGGTAAAAATGACCAATCTCAGACTCTGTCTTATTTCTTTTCAAAGCTGAAAACACAAAACCTAACTAGGTTTTGCATAGGAAGGCAGGACTCCAGCATATAGACTTTTAGGATATCACATCTGCATAAACACAAGCACAGATAGGTTTCATATAGTGCCAGTGATGGGTGTCTGTTTACAGATAGCAGAGTTATTATATTTCTGTCTCTATTCTCCTTTGCTTTCAATGTTTGGTACAAACATTTCTGCAGCTGTATTTTAACCTAGAAATTCTCTTTGAATGAAGCTTCTTCCTCTATCTTTGGCAGCAGCTCCCTTTCTTCCAAGGACTTCTACACATTTATTAGGTGGTGCACACTCCACTCTTTCATTAAGACGGCAGGTCCTAGAAGAAGCTTTCTGCATCTGCAACTATTACCCAATTGTAACCACGCAGTCCCGTTTCCTTTTTTAAAAATGTTTATTTAAGTTTGAGAGAGAGAGAGAAAAAGAGAGGGAGTGGGGAAGGGCCAGAGAGAGGGAGAGAGATAGAATCCCAAGCCTGCTCCAGGCTCAGCCCTCAGAGGGCTTGGTCCCACAACTGCGAGATCAGGACCTGAGCCGATATCAAGAGTCCGTTGCTTAACCAACTGCACCACCCAGTCGCCCCCACGCAGTGCCATTTTTGGGAGGTGTCCATGGCTTGAAGATACTAAGTTTATAAATTAAATAAGACAGAGAATTTATAAATACTTTTGAACGTTCAGTTATGGTTTTTGAAGCTCAAGACACATCAGCTCTGTGAATCTCAGCTTCTCCATCAGTAAAGTGAGGGGGTAGGACACATAATCTCTACAGTTTATTTCATTTTTAACATTCCAGAACTTAGGCTGTGGCATCAGAACACCTAGGTCCGAATCTTTCACCATCTCAGGAAACTTAGGAATTACATACCTAACAGGGTTGTTCTAAAAATTGAGTAAGCCAATGCATGTAAATCACATTGGACAGTGTCTAAGTGTCCTTTAACAAATGTTAGCTTCTGTTAGTATTATTTTATAATAGTCTCATTTTACAAGTAGATATTCATTTCCTTTTTTATTTATTTATTTAACAAATATTTATTCAACACCCACTCTATATAGGTAACAGGGATAAAAAAAAATAAAGTCAAATAAGATATTAGTCCTGACCTTAAGGATCCTAGAGTCTCATGGAAAAGACAAACAAGTAAATAAATAATTATGATTCAGTGCAGAAGGTACTTTTGTAGCAGAAAGAAGGTTGGGCATGGGCGGTGTGGGATGAGGGAATGCTTGTGGGATGGATGAGATCATGTCTAAGGTGAATCCTCTGAGCAAGAGCTAGCTAGAGTCAGCAAGGGCACAGGGCAGTAGCAGAGGTAAGAACTGGGGGATGGAAGGAGTGAGGAGCTCCACACAGAGGGAATATCATGGGCTAAGACTCAGATGCATGAAACAGCATGGAGTATTTAGAACTGATGATGATTCTGCATGTGTGGAAAAGAAGATGCACGTGGCAAGTGGCAGACAAGCTAGTGAGGCAGATGGGGGGAGGGGGGGGGAGGCAACATTTAAGAAAGGAACCGAGGAAGGGAAAAAAGACTGAGAAGGAGCAACCAGAAAGGGAGAAGAAAATTCAAGGTTAGCATTCTCAACTGTGTGGCATGCAGTGGGGAGATTATTACTTGATTTCTCTTTTACTATCTACCTTTGGATTGAGTTTTTATTATGTTTCTGTTTTCTCTGCACTATTGGCTTGGTTAGTTGTGCTTCTTTGTTTTATGGGATTTTTAGTAGTTGTTTAAGGCAGGGTTGACAAATTTTTCTCTAAATTTGAGAGAATAAGTATTTTCGGTTTTGTGGGTCATACAGATATGAAAACAAATGGGCTTGGCTGTGTTCCAATAAAACTGAATTTACAAAACAAATTTGGCTCACAGAACCTCGTTTCGCAACTCCTACTCTGGAGTTTACAACATACATCCTTAACGTACCACAGTAAACCTTTAAATACTATTGTACCACCTCAAAGTGTCTTTTCAGAACCTAATAGTATGCTTTCATTTCTTGCCTCTCTTCTTTTGTGGTGTTGTCATATTGCCATAAATTTTACTTCTACACATGCTATAACCTTCATAATATACTGCTGTTATGTTTGTTTAAAGTCAACTATCTTTTTTTTTTTTTTAAGATTTTTCAAATGAGAAAAAAATAGTTATTTTTTAATCTCTGGACATATTTGCCATTTCTGCTGCTCCTCATTTCTCTGTCCACATTCAGATTTCCATCTGATACCATTTTCTTCTGTCTCAGTTGGGATTGGGATGCTGGAACCATTTGGGGTTAGTTAGACATTTGACTCTTTCTCCACATGTCCCTTCATGTAACTACCTTGGCCTCTTCACAGCATGGCAGTCTAAGGGTAGTCAGATATTTTTGCATGACGGCTGGCCTCCCTCAAAGCAAGTGTTCCAAGAGGGATTCATTTCAGAGACCCAGAAAGAAGCTACTAGGTTATTCAATATCTAGCTTTGGAAGTTATGCAATTCCATTTCCATGGCATTCTATTGGCCAAAAGTGAGTTATAGAGTCATCCCAGGGGAGGGCTCCACAGGACCTTGATAGCCGTGGTATGGTTCGCAGAGGTGGAGGAGGGGAGGGCGTAATCCTTAAAGACAACCTACCATAGCTTAATGACAATAAGATTTATTGTGATTAGGAGGAAAACATTTCACTGAAGAGATGGGACTTAAGTAAGGCTTTGAGGGATATGTGGGCTCTTCCTAAGGAAAGAAAAGTAAGTGCTCATGGTGAAATGAGCAGATCCTCTCAAGAGGATCTGGATTTGAATCCTGCTCTTCCATTTACTAATCACCTACCTTTGGGTTCAAACTCACTGGTTAGTTTAGTTGACAATGGTAATAATCTACCTGAAAAGCCTGGATTCTAGCAGGGGCTCATTAGAAGGGAAGTAATTACTACTACTCGTAACGGGACAACCTCAAACTGAAACATATACTGAAGGCATAGTAAGTGAACTCCAACATCAAGTCAGAGGTGTTATAATGGGTCTGTTCCTCTATATATAATGTACATTTTCTCCCCCTCTGGATGTTTTAAGATATTTTTCTTCAATATTCAATGTATTCCTTTCTCCTTTCTCACTGCTTTTCAGATTTTTTCTGTTCATCACTTATTTTTGGCAATTTCTCTATGATGTACTTTGTTCATCGTGTTAGATTCATGTTAGATTCCTATTCATGTTTGATTCCTATTGCTGCCGCAACAAATGATGACAAATTTAATGGCTTAGAATACAAATTTTGTGTATCAACTATACTTCAATTTTAAAAAATACAAATTTATCATCTTACAGTTATAGATGTCAGAAGTTTAAAATCAGTCCTATGGCAGATATCACGGGTTTGAGCCCCACATGGGGCTTTCTGCTGTCAGCACAGATCCTGCTTTGGATCCTCTGTCCCCCTCTCTCTCTGCCTCCCTCATACTTGCATGCTCTCTCTCTCTCTCAAAAATAAATAAATAAAAATAAGCCTTATGGAGATAAAATCAAGGTCATGGCAGGGCTGCCTTCTTTTAGGGGCTTTAGGGGAGAATCCATTGCTTGCCTTTTTTAGCTTCCAGAGGCTGCTTGCATTCCTGGGCCCCTGGCCTGCCCTTGCATCATCACAGCCTCTGCTTCCATTGCCACATCTGCTTCTCTCTGACTTTCTTGCCTGAGTCTTACAAGGCCTTTATATTGGGTCCTCCCAGATAGATCAGATAATCTTCCCAAGTTAAGATCCTTAATTTGCAAATGATATAAGGTAACATAGTCACAGGTTCCAGGAATTAAGACATGGATATCTTTGAGAGACCACCACAATTCTGCCTACCCAAGTGTTGTTTTTTTCATATTTCTTATTTTTTTTAATGTTTATTTATTTATTTTGAGAGAGAGAGATAGAGCATGAGCAGGGGAGGGGCAGAGAGAGAGAGGGAGACACAGAATCTGAAGCAGCCTCCAGGTTCTGAGCTGTCAGCACAGGGCCCTATGCAGGGCTAGATCTCATGGACCACAAGATCACCACCTGTCAAAGTCAGACACTCAACCGACTGAGCCATCCAGATGCCCATTTTTTTTCATATTTCTTGACTTGAAGTGTTTTCAGTTTCTTGTATCTGTGGCTTTATAGGTTTCATTAAACTTGGGAGAATATTTCTTCAAAAAAATTTTTTTCCCATTTTGTAGCCCGCTCTTCCTTTTGTGGCTCCAATACATGTATATGAGACTGCTTGATAGTATTCCTCAGGTCATTGATGCTCTATTAATTTTTTTCAGTCTCTTTCTCTCTGTTGATAATTTCTATTGCTAGTCTTTAAGTCCAGTGATCTTTGTTTCTGTAGTGTCTATCTGCTGTTAATTCCATCCAAGGTATTTTTCATTTTAGATATTGCTTTCAGATTTCATTTCATGTATTGTATTTTCATCTCTAAAAGTTCTATTTAAGTCTTTCTTAAATCTTCAATTTCTCTCTTTATCATGTTCATATTTCTTCCACTTTTTTGAACATATATATGGAATATATTTACAATAGCTGTTTCAATGTTTTTATCTGCTGATTCTAAAATATATGTGATTGATTTTTCTCCTATCTAAGGATCTTATGGTCCTGCTTTTTGCATGCCTGGTAGTTTTTTATTGGATGCCAGACATTTTGAATTTTATTTTGTTGAGTGTTATATTTTGTTGCTTCATTTAACTATCGTTGGGCTTTGTTCAGGAACATTTGGAATTTGTTTTGATCATTTAGAGGTTTACTTTTAAATTTTGTCTGATTTGACCCAGAACAGTCTTTGGCCTAGAGCTAATTTGGCCCCACCACTAAGGCAATAGCCATTTGAGAGGACTACCCAATGTCTCACGTATTAGGAAATCTTCATTTGGGCTTGTGTGAACACAACTTACTTCTTACTATGCATTAATTCCAGTGATGTTTATGCTTGTTCCTATTCCTTTTTGTTGGTTCATTCCCTGGCCTTGGGTAGTTTCCACACATGCATACTTGCTCAGATCATTACTCAGATGAAGATTTGAAGAAAGTCCTTTGCAGATCTCCAGAGCTCTCTCTCTTTGCAGTTGCCTTCTCTTCATTACTCTGTCCCACAAATTCTAGCCACCCTGGCCTCCTTGAACTTTCAACTCATGAAACTGCCAGGCCCTGTTTGAGTTCCCTTATCTGTGCTATAGCCTCTCCAGGCAGTAAACTGAAGTAATCATGGGTTTCCTCTCCTGTGGATTACAGTCCTGGCACTACCCATTATTTCATGTTTGAAAACCATTTGCTGTCTAGATTTCATCTGAGTTTTTAACTGTTGAGGATGGGAGGCCAAATCCAGACCTTATTACTCCATTATAGCAGAAAGTTTTCAGTAATTATTAAAGCATAAAAACAAATATGTATTAAATATATATATACTTACTTACTAGAAGAATTTATAAGTGCTTATATAACCACTCCTCACAAGTATTCCTTAAGGCAGAAACTATGTCGGTTACTTTTTTTTTTAAGTTTATTTATTTTTGAGAGAGAGCATGAGTGGGGGAGGGGCAGAGAGTGAGGGAGACACAGAATCTGAAGCAGGCTCCAGGCTGTCAGCACAGAGCCCAACATGGGGCTCGAACTCGCAAACTGTGAGATCATGACCTGAGCCAAAGCCGGATGCTTAACCGACTGAGCCACTCAGGCACCCGTCAGTTACTTTCTTAAGACTGTCCTTAACTCAACTCAGTCTACTGTCCTTAACTCAACAATAGCTGGATCCATATATCAAAAACCAATCTCAATATGGAGCAGGCAGTACAGTGAGAGCCCCATTCTTCCTCTCCAATCCAATGAAATTCAGACTTTGAGTAGATGGCTCACAATAACTCTTTAACTGCCCATCTTGCTACCCGTCTCTCACTCTAATCCCCAAGGTTGAGTTCCCATCGTCCTGTCTATTCACTGTGACCCTACCCGCCAGGAACACAAATGAATGGACTAGAAACGGGCTGATTAGTGAATAGAAATTGAAATAGACTCTTGCCATCTATCTATCTATCATCTATCTATCTATCTACCTATCTATCTATCTATCTATCAGTCATCTATCTACCTTTCTAGAGAGAAAAAATTGCAAGAGACTAAGGGTAACAAAGAGAGATTCAGAATCTATGTGGTTGGACTATGATATATAAACTCAGAGGCTGGGAGATGCCACATTCTTTGTGGGCCACAATGAGTTATGAGACATGTAGAGAGAAGAATATAACAGATATACATTAAGAAGAGAGATGGCTGACCATGGCCTGAGTTCCTGGTGACTTTCCTGTTCTTGATTCCAATTTCTTCTTGAATACCTGCCCTTGGGTCCTACGAGACCCCTTTCGTACCCTTCTCCTTGCTAAAACGAGTTTATAGAATTTGTTACCCTTCAACAGACCTGGAATTTGAGTTTTCCAAAGTCAACCACTGGGATCCCACATTTCTGAGTGTCCTTTGCTGCCTGTCAAATCTAGAAGAGACCTGTTGTCCTCTGACTGAAACTCTTTCCACCACTGTGTATTTCAGCTTCCAGGATTTGCTTTTCTTTCCATCCTGCTACTCATCTTCCCCTTGCAAGCTGTTCCTGGGTCACTAAAGCCCTGCCGCAAACCTCAGTGACTGCAGCCCTTTTGCCTGACTTCTAGAACACGCCCCATCTAACTCAAGGACCACCCACTCAGGATTCCTAGCTCCTACACTCCAGCCTAAGAGGGACCTATTGAATCACAAGGAAGAGGCTGCCACTCTTCCTCCATGCAAGCCAGACCCAAAAGTGATATAGACTTTCTTGTGGGCAAAGCAGGCTGCTGTACTATGCAATATTCTTCTTTATAATCCAGCCAAAGTTATGGGAAGAGTTTGGCAATGAGGGAATGAGTATCATTCATCATGTCTCCCTTTTTCTCTCAAGAGAGTACCTAGCTAATGCCAACCTAAATAAAAAGGTATAATCGAACACATTAATAATGAAGACTGCATTATGCTATTTTCCAGGGTTGCAGAAATGCTGAAAACTGGCTCTTTCAGAATAAAAATGAACAAGTGTTGCCTCCTATACCTCGAGTATGTATTATTATTAGAATTCATTTTTTCTTTCACATACCCATATTTCTCTCTAGCCGATCATAAATTTGCTAAGCTCTGACATAAAACAATTTTTAGCAAGAGGGTGCATGAGGGTAGTCATAGTGGGTTATTAAAGCAGTGGAGGGAAACCTAAATATTGCTGAACAGGTCATAAATGAAGCTTTAAAATGAGCAGTTAAATAGCCCAAGAGTACTGATTAGAGAAATAAAAAAGTTAGAAGGCTCCATGTGAATTTGGATTATAACTATTAAACTCTTTCATGAATTTACCCAAACTCCATAGATATGAACATCTTTTAAAGAAGAGAAGCTTTTTTTGTGTGTCTCTAGTGAGTTTCATGTTGTTTTTTATTTTTTCATTTCATAAACTAAAAAGCCAAGATCAATTTCTGTCCTTTGATAATGTCTTTCCATCCAAACCAGATATATATCAAAATAACAAGTACAATTACCCTTAAATTCCACTTAAGAAAACAGTAAGAAAAAGTAGCCAAGAACATGAATAGACAACGTACAGATGACTAAATGCAAGTGACTAATAAGTACTGTATATGAAAACATGTTCAATCCCTTCAACAAAGATGCAGATTAATATCACAGCATGGCACCATTATTTCTCTACCACATCAATAAAAAGTTTTAAAACAATAACATTTGATGCTAGTAAAGGTGCATTGAAATAGTTGTTCACATATTGCTGATAGCAGTGTAAACTGATGCAGCCTTTCTCAGAATAAAGTTAGGAATAGTCACGAAAAATATTAAATATGTTCATTATCTTTGACCCAGGGTTTTCTCTTTAGAGATTCCATTCTGGGAAATAATCTGAGATATGAACAAAGATTTATGCACAAAGATGGCTGTAACAGCAAGACTTATAAAATACAAGTACCAGAAGTCCTATGACATAAGCTGAGTTA
Organism: Herpailurus yagouaroundi; assembly: GCF_014898765.1. NCBI lineage: Eukaryota > Metazoa > Chordata > Mammalia > Carnivora > Felidae > Herpailurus > Herpailurus yagouaroundi. Next base: position 70,846,167 of record NW_024412377.1, read on the forward strand.
AACACAGAGGAAAGTTATCCCATACAACAGGAAGAACAGAGGATGTAGGCTTCAGGGTTGTGATTCAGTGGTTCACTGATGTCATCAACGAACCAGGTTTCATTCCTTTCTCTGTGATCTTCAGAGCTGGCAGAAAGTAAGATGGCTGTATATCCACAATTCACAAGCTCTATAAGAAGAGAGACTATCACTTCTGTTGGCTCTGTCTTGGATGTGAGAAAACCTCCCCGAATCTCTTCATCAGAACTTCCTTTCACATCTTATTGGTTAGTAGTTGTCACATGCCATCTCTGAAATAATCACTGGGAAAAAGAATTGTATTCTTTTTACACCAACCAGGGCCACTCCTGGAGCTCCTAGTAGAATTATTTCTCTTTGAGGTGCATGGTTACATGGAAGAGCAGTATACTCCTGACCAAAATCATTGTTCTTTTTGGAAAACAGAAAGGACAACCAAAAGTGTATATTATAAATCTAAATGAATTAAATGAGCAGTTTGGTACAATAAGTACAGGACATTCATGCTGTATGTTAGATGACTGGCCATTATAAATGTTGTGTTTGAAGAATGCTCAACATAGAAAAACTTTTGTTTATCATATAATGTTTTCTTAGTCTGCTTATGATGTCATAACAATATACTATAGACTGGGTGGCCTAAACAACAGAAATTTATTTCTTATAGTTCTGGAGGCTGGGAAGTCCAAGATCAAAGGTACTGGCTGATTCAGTTCCTGCTGACAGCCCTCTTCCTGGCTGCCTTCTTCCTCTGTCCTCACATGTCAGGGAGAGAGAGAGAGCAAGCTCTCTTCTGTCTCCTCTTATATGAGAACTAATCTCATCAGGAGGGTCCTACCCTCATGACCTCAATCCTAATCATCTCGAAAGGCCTCATCTCCAAATAACACCACATTGGTGATTAGGGCTTCAACACATAAATTTGGAAGGGGATACAATGTTCTGTTGAAAACAAATGTTATGTAAAAAAAAAAAAAAAGGCAATTAGAAAAGCACATGCACATTATAGCCAAATGATACATACGTGTACATGTGTTGGTGTATACAGACAGACATCAGAAAGAAATGATAAAATATTAGCTGTGGATATCTCTGTGTAATAAGATTATTGATGGCTTTCCTTGTCTTTATTCTTTTCTGTATTTCTCATTCCTTTCTATATGGATGGATATACGTAAAAAAGTATAAAAGTTAAACGGGTGCCTGGCACAGTCAATTGAGCATCGGACTCTTGGTTTCGGCTCAGGTCATGATCTCATGGTTCTTAAGTTTGAGCTCCACCTCAAGCTCTACGCTGATGGTACAGAGCCTGCTTGGAATTATCTCAAACTCTCTCTCTGCCCCTCCCCCCATCCCGGCTCTTTCCCAAAATAAATAAACTTAAAACAAACAAAACAAAAAATTTTTAAAAAGAATAGGTTATTTATAAAAATTTCACTCAAATTTGAGGTTAATGGTAGCTCTAATTCTAGAAAAGTCAATTATTCACCTCCAATTACTCACTGTATACGGGATTTTAACACTTTTGAGGGTATTTGTCCATATTTATGGGTTGGGTCTACAATAGATCATGTGTGCTGGATTATTTGATCAGGAGGTCTTTAAAGACATTTTGTTTTGACTTTTTACACAGTACTCAGTTGAATAGCTATTATCGGACTATTCACACTACCCAAAGATCTAGTTTATCATTGATATCAGCCCCTGCAATACTTGTGATAAACTTTTGGCAAGCCATCCACTACTGGGGCTTGAGGACATCTACTTCTAAAAATACTTGTTACGGTAGTGAAATATTCCTTTGCAAGTTCATGGCACAATGGCCTTCTGACTAGCTCTTGCCACACTAACATATTTGAATAAGTGGAACCTTTCCATTCTCAGACAGACCAGCTCATTCAACCTTCTTATCATCAATGTCTACCTTCAAGGGATACCATAGGAGTTGGGTAGGAAAAAGTCCAAGAACTGGAAAAGAAGGTTTTAGGGTATCCTCCCTCACAGACGGGTAAGGTGACCAACCGTCTCAGTTTCCCAAGACCAAAAGGTTTCCTAGCTTGTATGCTAAAGCCAGGGAATGAGTTCCTGGGAAAGCTGGGATGGGTTAGGTCTCCCTAGTCACAGTTCCATAAACTGCTCAAGCCAAGAGAGCCACACCTGGAAATCATTGGAAAATGACTTGGGAGGCTAAACTATTATTTTTGTTTTCCTTTGTTTTCTTATTAAAATCTCCCTTGGAGCATTCCAGTCTGTTTCTGCTGTACTGCCATTCCATTTTAATGGAATTAAAATTTATTTTTCCTACTTTTCAGTTAAGAGTCAAGGGAAGCAGAAAGACTCAGGAGGCTGGGTGGAGTGGCAGCATCAGGAAACCCTTAGGAGGCAAAGAGAGAAGTAAAATTCAGTAGGGAGGGGGTCTGTTTGTCCAGGGAGCTACAGAAACCTGGGGCAGGCATTAGAACATTTTTTGTTGAAAAAATTAAGGATTTGATCCTTTGATGAGGTCCACAACCCAAATTTTTATTCATCTTTACCCTCACTTTCAGTTTTCAAGATCTGTTGTCATGGCAACGTCATGAATTGAGTAGTTAGTTCAACCTTAATGTTTGTTGGTATCTGCTATGTTATTTAAAACTGCAAGGTTTTCTTAAAAACAAAAACAAAAACTCTTGATATCTTATTGTTCAATCTCCTCAAAAATCATTGAATGGACTTATTATTATGCTTATTCCTGACAGGAATACCAGAGCCATTTGCAACACATAAATGATCTCTAAGGATTTTATCACAGGCCTCTCCTCATATACAGAGATTATGTGCAAAACCAAACTTTGGTTTTACAGAGTTACACAAATAGATAAATTCTGTGTGGTACATTATATACTGCCCTCTTTTTTTTTTTTTTTTTTTTTTACTGAAAGTGATTATCAGAAAGGTTAAGACAAAAACTTAAAATATGAAAATCCCCATACAGCTAGCAATAGCCTATAATCAAAAACCTTTAAGAATAAGATAGTAAAAGCATATTTAAAAATGAATGATTACTATGGTTTCTAGTATAGGTGCTGAGAAAAAAAATTTAGTATTTAAATTTACTGCTCCAATTCAGACAAGTCTTTAAATACTATATAAACTATATGGATGGATGGTTAAACTCAGATTCTAATCACTTGAGGCTAACAAGATGGATTTTCTTTGTTTTCCTTAATTAGCACATAAATGCACAACATTAGCATCTTATGCTTTCATGTTTGTTGAGTGAATCAGCCTACTTTTTAGGATGTGTGGCAGGAAAATGTATTTGAGAAGTTAATTATTTTTCTTTCTACTTCTACCCCCTTTTGCCCCATTCAGGCTTGTTAGTCTGATGAGATGAAGAATGTGTCAGAGAGAGAACCATCCTGGTTATCTAGGCAGACTGGCTCATGGACCATTTATAAGTAAAATTCCCATGCCCTAAATATGGCAGAGAAGCATTGGATAACTACAGGTCTTGCAAGGAGCTGTGCTAATCAGCATAGTGGAACAGTCTGCCATAAACTGGGTTGTGGACAATTGATATTCAGAGGAGTCCACCTTGGCCCTTGGTGCCTGGAACCATGGAACAACTGGTGGAAGGTAGATAGGGGATTGAATGACTCCAGCAGTTGGGAAATAAAACTTCAAAAAGACTATGTTTAAATTTTCTGAAAGCTAAGTAAAATGGGGACTGACCAAGATGGCCCTAACATTCCCTTTAACTTGACTAAATTTTAGATAAACTTCTTTCTGACTATAGGCGTCTGGTTGCCATTTTCTTTTCTTTTCTTTTCTTTCTTTTTTTTTTTTTTTTAAGATTTTATCTTTTCTTAAAGTAATTTCCACACTCAACATTGGGCTCAAACCCACAACCTGGAGATAAAGAGTCACATGCTATGCAGACTGAGCAAGCCAGGCGCCCCTGGCTTTTACTTTAGAAAACTTGCAGTTGTAAATTCTCTCTACTTCTCTTTGAAATGTAAATTTTCTACAACCAAAAATGTTTTTCTTGAGAACAGGGGAGCCATCCTTTTGAAATGGAATCATCAAGACTGAGACCCTGTCTCAGTCTTGGTGGAGGATAGGATCTAACTTTGATAAGCAACACTTAGTAAATACAGATGGTCTAATCTCATTGACTAACTTCTCAAGTTCCCCAGTACTTTTCCATTAGCTCACCCCAGCATTTAGAAATCCTCCTGACTTTTGCCTCAGTAGAGTTCAATTTCTCTCCTCTATTCCAATAGTCTCTCTCTCCTTTTGCAATAATCTTGAATAAAGTTTTCCTTGCCTGTTTAACTGGCCTGGCACAATTTTTCTTTTACAGGACTCAAGAGTAAACAATTAAGCTGCCATATAAAGTTTAAATTTTGGGGGTGTCTGGGTGGCACAGTCGGTTAAGCGTCCGACTCCTGATTTCAGCTCAGGTCATGGTCTCACAGTTTATGGGTTCGAGCCCCACATCAGGCTCCATGCTGGCAGTGCAGAGGTTGCTTGGGATTCTCCCTTTCCCTCTCTTTCTGCCACTCCCATGCACTCTCTCTCTCTTTTTCTCTCAATAAATAAACTTAAAACATTTTTTTTTTTTATTTATTCAGTTCAGTTTGTGGCCTGAAATTCATAAGCCTTAAAAATAGAAATACTTCTGCTCTGTAGCTGGCTTCTGAAATCCTGGATATTTTGCATTAGAGTCAGATTCAAAAATAAACTGTTTCCTTATATGCCTGCTTCCTTTTTGAATGTTTCTTGTTCTTCATCATCAGAAATGGTTACTATTTTTTCCCCCAATTTGATTATTTATATTTCCTTGTGGGACATAAAAGTTGTTACAAGGATTGAAAGTAGGATTTGTACACTGAATATACAGAATCTAGCCTTTGACAGCCATTCAGCTAATGCAAAGAGAGTTGCATTCTTTCATCAAAGTGCTAACACATTCAACAGCCCATTGGTATAGACAGAAAAGTTCTAATTTAAGGACTTATTTTTCACAACTTGAGAAGGAGACATAAACTTTCCTTTTCAATTATAAACAACAGAAGAACTGAAATGAAAACAGCTTAAACAGTAAAGACTTTTTCAATCCTACATGAGAAAAATTAATGATACAATACTTTTCTACTGTTGCTGTAGATAATGACTACACAGTCCCATGGCCCTGAAGTCTGGCTCAGCATTTCTCAACTAGGTCTTCTACTCAGGGTCTCACAAGACTGAAATCAGGGTATCAACTGCACTGGGTTCTTATCTGGAGGCCTTTAAGAAAATTCGACTTTCCAACTCCTTCAGTTTGTTGGCAGAATTCAGTTCCTTGAGGGTTACAAAGCTAGGCTCCCATTTCCTTGATATGGCCCCTTCATCTTTAAGCCAACAATGGCATATTAAATCCTTCTCATGCTTCAAATATCTGACTTCATCTTCTACTACCAGCTGGAGAAATAGCTCTGTTTTTAAGAGCTCACGTGATTACACTGGATAATCCAGAATAATCTTTTTATTGAAGGTCATCTAATTAGTAACTTTAATTACATCTGCAAAATCCATTCTGCCATGGAAAGTAACATTCACAAGAGTAAAATCAGGGGGGAAAGGTCATGGGGACCAAAATTCTGCTTACCATAGACGGATTTGAAATATACTTTGGAGGTGGAGGTAAAAAGTTTGTTTCAAAAAGTATTTAAGGGACATCTGGGTGGCTCAGTCAGTTAAGCATCCAGCTTGGGCTCAGGTCATGATCTCACAGTACATGAGTTCAAGCCCTGCATCAGGCTCTCTGCTCTCGGCACAGATCCTGCTTTGGATCCTCTATCCCCACCTCAACCCCCTCTCAGTTCTTTCCCTGCTCATTCTCTCAGAAATAATAAATAATTTTTTTTTAAATAAATAAAAGTATTTAACATTTTATCTAGTGAGATGTGTATCCCCTATCTAGAAACTTATTAAAGGCCCTCACCCTTTCCTTCAGTACTTGTATTCATTAGTTGACAAATATTCTGCTTGAGGGCTTTCAATGTGCAGAAAAAGAGGAAAGACAACTATCAGTCAAGGAAAATTTGAATGTGGTGTTAAAAAGAAACAAGAGATCCCAAATGGAGTCACTTTTGCTAAGCCCCTGTGGGACCTCATATCTAATCTAACTGAATTTCAGCTTCTCCCAAGAGTGGATTTTAAACCAATCATCCTGGAATTTCCTGATCAACGCTGGTGAGGTAATCTGCAAAATAAGACCCCTTGCCCTTGCCCCGAAGGGAAAGTGGCCATGTCTGAAACAATCCTGTCTCTTTGGCCTGCCCTATTTCTGCTTCTAAAAAATCCTTCCATTTTGTATAGCTCCTAGGAGCTCCTTTCTCCTTGTTAGATGGGATACCACCCAATTCATGAATCATTGAGTAAAGCCGACTGGATCTTTACATTTACTTGGTTGAATTTTGCTTTTTTAACAGTGGTAATAAGAATTGTGGTTTGTGAGGCAAAGACATGGTGAAATTAAGCAGGAATTTGTAATTGTGGAAGTCACTTTTCCACTGTTCATCCATATGGGTGTGCTGGCATGAACAGAAGCAGAAGAAATTAATGCAGAGGACAGTGATCTGGAGCTTGGGGTCACGTATAATATGTGAGGAGAGGAAACCAGAAGTAGATTATGTTAAAGAAGCTAAAATGGTAAAGAAGAAGTCTTTACCAGGAAGTCCTAAGTAAGAAGAGGACAAATAAAGGTAAAAACAGCGTTAGGACCAAACAGTGTCATCAGCTAGCTAACCTGTTTGGAAACAAAAATTTATTCTGAGGCGTACATTAAAAAAATTTTTTTTTCATAAAAGATAATCTCCCTACCTAGAATCAACCCTGTAGTTTTATAAAAATATTCAATTAATTATGGAGATCCTTGTTGAGTACAATGTATAAATACATACATATGCACATGCATACACACATCTTTTGGAGGGGGGGGAGGAGAGCTGCTATTTTGGGGAGGAAAAGCCCAAGTAAAGACCGAGTGGACAGCTTAATAGATCTCAGACAGGAGAATATGCTAAAGCAAAAGACCCATTGAAGTGTGCTCTATTTTTACTCACAAGCCCAGGGCCTCCACAAAAACATCCACAACAGCCACAGAAAATGCACATTTTATTCTGCTGCTCCTTCCACTGGACAGTGATTTGGATTTGGAATGAAAAACAAGCTCGCATTCATGATCCAAATTTTAAAACCTCTAGGTCACTGTGTAATAAACATTAATAGATTTTGCTTTTCATCGTCCTGGATCAGCTAAAACAATTATGCCCTCTAGTCTCCAAAAACTGTACTGCAAAAGCCATTTTAACAGTGTTTGCTTCAGCTTCATCCTCTTCAACTTTGGTTCTTGAAGTCAAAAGTTAGCAAAAATGTGATTCAGATTCACTAAGACTCCTCCAGGTGTAAGCAAACAATCTCATTTGGCTGCATAAACGTGGCTATTGTGAGGTTCATTTGCCCTCTTAACTCTACAAGAAAACAACAACAACTTTAAATTGCTTTCATGCTACATTTTGGCAGTCGTATTTTTAATTTTTTACATATTATAGAAAAAATACTCCCTAACAGTTGCGAAGGAGAAAGTTATCTATCATTTCCTAATAAAGGCACATGACTAAACACATAATGACAAATTACAGAGGTTGCCTGCCTGACCTTCATTAGCCATCTGGCATTTAGGATGCTTATCTTTAAAAAGTCACCCCAGCATCTTTTAAAAAATGCTTTGATTTGATCTATTTCTACTTCTTCTTTGAGGTAATCAGGCTGGGTGGTTCTGAGAACACATTGTTTGTTTATTTGTTCCTTTGATACCTTTATGTCCTGTCTGCATGCAAGGGCACACCTTACCTAGAAAAGAGCTCCTCAGCAGTTCTCAGGAACAGGAGTTCAGTGCCTTCATCTTGGGCCACCTTTATCAGAATTCCATTTTTTCCCTCTTTGATTCTGAACAGTGCATATGTATTTGAACACCCTAACAACATTCTGCCAAGTCTCCTTTGTGGAGTTGGAATTCAGATCGGTAGTCAGGTTATCAAAATACCTTCCCACCTAGATGGGATCGCTGTTAATTACTCTGATCAAGTGTAACACATGGCTAAGACAGAAAAAAATATTGAGAAGAGACCAAGACAGAAAAAAATATTGAGAAGAGACCTTAGAGGATCTAATTTTATTTCAGGGACAAAGACAAATGACTGGATATTTTAGGGGAACCAGGAAGGAAAAGGAGGCAACATTAAGGTTTAAAGGCTTCCAACAATCAGTTTCGGGTCTCTAAATCTAAATGACTAATCTCACTTGGTTATTTTAAAGGCTATCTGGAAATCAAATGGGAACAGTTTGAGATATCTTCTCCGGTATACAGAGGATATGATTCATCGCAACAGCTATGTGTGGCTGGGCATTTTGTGTCAAACAAACTTCACATTTGATATCTCTGCAAATATGCAAACAAATATCACCTTGGAGATTTAAAAGCTCAAAACATCTTGGAGTTTTGAAAGATTTTGTCATTTCAGAAATGGAGGAACAGGGATCCTCAAGAGCAAGGGTGGCTTAATGGATCTTCCAAAGCCCCAGATAACTATCTTTCCCTGACTTATTCTTAAGTTTTCATTTTTTTTAGATGCCTAAAATTCTCCTCAATGAGGCATTAATTTAATTTATTAATAGCAAATCCTCTTGCAAGGATAACAAACACTCTGGGATGGTGAAGGGAATCTCTGTCATTTACAAATGTGTGTCTATATCTGGGTGGGGTTGCTTTAACAAATCTTCCGGACAAGAAAGGATTTGGGGGGGGGGGCACCTGGGTGGTTCAGTCGGTTAAGCGTCTGACTTGAGCTCAGGTCACGCTCACAGTCTGGGGGTTTGAGCCCCACGTTGGGCTCTGTGCTGACAGCTCAGAGCCTGAAGCCCGCTTCGGATTCTGTGTCTCCCTCTTTCTCTACTCCTCCCCCGCGCACACTCTGTCTCTCTCTCAAAAATAAACATTAAAAAAAATTTTTTTTAAAGAAAGGATTTTTTTTTTCTTAAGATTTCAAAATCATATCACATGATGGGAAATTCAGTATCAGTCATGTTTAGGAGGCCCTCCTCCATCTAGCATTATGTAAGAATTCCAGGCAGTTTATGCTGTTCAGGAAACGTGGAGAGGAGAATCTGGTGGTGTGCTCATCATAGGTGCACTGAGATCCTCAGTGTTTACGTGGTTTTCTGCTAATCATGACAACCTCTACCTCTGTACCCAAGTTAGCCACTGGCATAAATGTCAACCACCAGGCACCATCGACCCTCCACTTTTTCTAGTCTCTGCAGGGCATCCATTCTAATAGCTAGGTTCTCTCTTGCTCAATCAACAGAGTTCTCCTCTCTATATAATAATCCTGCTATTAAAAACGGAGGGGGCAGGCTTTTGAAAACTAAAACTTCTTAAACTTTTCTGAGCAAAGAAGACCTCCAGGATATTTGTCCTTTTGAGAAAGAAAAAGTAACTGCTTCTTTTATAGTCTGTTCAGGTTATCTACTGCTAGGTAACTCAGTCTGACTCAAAACAATAGCAATTCTTTATTTTGCATTCAAATATGGGAGTCCACAGGACTCAGGCAGTTTTCACTTGGGGTCTCTCACATGGTTGCAGTGGAAAGGTGGTTGAGCCTGGGGTCACTGTGAAGGTTTTTTCACTCACAAATCTAATGCCTGGACTAGGAAAACTCTAACAGCTGGAGCTAGAACAGTTTGGATTCCTTGGGGATCTTTCTCTTTCTGTCTCTCCATGTGGTGTCAGGTAGCATGAGGGTAGCAGAATTCTTACAAGGTGGCCAAAACCTCCCAGAGTGAGTAGAGCAAATATCCCAAGAGATACCAGCATAAGCTGTATGGGCTTTTCTAATCAAGCCTTGGAAGTGATGCAATGTTACTTCCACTGAATTCTGTTTGTGTGGGTAGCCAAAAGGTCCGCTCAGATTCAAGAGAGGCTCCTCAGATTTTACCAGTTGATGAGAGGAGAAAGAACAAAATTGTGGATATACTTAAAAACCACCCCAAGAGTTTATAGGAAGGAAGGAAGGAAAGAAAAGAAAAGAAAAAAGAAAAGAAGAAACAACTTTTTCTCAGTTTGGTTATCCTTCTCCTGTGTGTCCACCCATAATTACCAGGCTGCTGCTGCAAACCTTTCTGGCTTAGAAATTTACTCCCCTTCCATTTCCCATCTCTTTGTAGAGCTTTCTTACTGTCAGTTTTGGTCCCACTGCTCCAAGTCCTGATTATCTCTCCTCCTGGGGACTAAACTAAGCTGGCTTGGGTTCTGTTTCTGATCAGTCTCTGCAGTTCTGTGTATTATAGAACTCACAAATACTATTTCTACCCCTGGGCATGCTGCTGGGGAATCAGGTTCCAGCCTGGGCAAGAAACAGCTTCAGCTTTTCTGGAATGGAGGCTGGGGAGGTCAGAGCTGCCACACCACAGTTGGAAGTCGGCTAGGCCACAGAGAAAGATTTGCATATGGAAGTAGCAATCTTTATTCCAGCAGTTCCCTGGACTAAGAATGGCGTAGAATCTCTCTGAGCTTCAGGTCTTTCCTCTCAAGTGTCATCGCCCTCTCATAGGACACACAGCCCAGATTGATACTGCTGGTCCTGACAGTAGCTCCATGCAGGTTACCTCTGGGCCTCCACTCTCACTTAGAAAATGGGCAGCCTTGTGGAATTAGGTATCTGAAGGCTTAGGTGTCTAAAACTCCTATTAGGATATGAATCCAGCCCACAGTGGTTCTGTGGCAGTCTTTTTCTTTAGCAAGATGTATCCTGAGCTCTGAACTGTCCACTTACAGAACAAACGGCCACATAAACCCACTGTAAATAGTGTATCACATATGTGAGGGTCTTACCTCATTAACAGTGGTCCACAACCTGCCGCCCAAATTCTTCCTGGCACTGTCATTGAACTACTTTTTCTTTTAACAATTCACAAACATTTTGGCAGATTTGATTCGTTTTGGATTTTTAAAATAGTATTTTAATAATATTTCTCCTCGGGGCGCCTGGGTGGCGCAGTCGGTTAAGCGTCCGACTTCAGCCAGGTCACGATCTCGCGGTACGTGAGTTCGAGCCCCGCGTCGGGCTCTGGGCTGATGGCTCAGAGCCTGGAGCCTGTTTCTGATTCTGTGTCTCCCTCTCTCTCTGCCCCTTGCCCGTTCATGCTCTGTCTCTCTCTGTCCCAAAAAAATATAAATAAAAAACGTTAAAAAAAAAATTAAAAAAAAATAATATTTCTCCTCCAAGAAGTGCTTATTCATTACACATAATTTGGCAAACTTTTTCTTTCAGCTCCAATAGGAAAAACATGAGGAAAGCAATTCCATTGCCTCTTTTGGGTATAATGAATCTTTTCACATTTCTTCTAGTTAGTTTCTTAAAAAATAAAAAAAGAATGACAGCCCGGACCATGCTTCCCATATTTGTCTGTAATGTTGTATGGTTAATAGTCCAGTCTCACATTTGCATGGGGCCAGCTGGAGAAGATGGCACCACAGGGAATCCACCATAATTTTAAGGCATGTTGCAGAGTCACATATGTGCATAAATCTAAATTCACTAGAATGCTTATGGGAACATAGTCATCATCAGATTTGGAAATAAATCCTTTATTGCTTTCATTTTGAACTTCACCCTTACTTGACTCAAATTATCTTTATCTGATAATGGATGAGAGTTCTCATAATGAGTAAACAAGTTTCCAAGAGCAATCTCATTTGTGAAACTTCTTAAAATTCTTGTCAGAGCCCATTTTGAACACAGCCAGGGCAATTATTTCTGTTCTCTTTTAAGAAAAATCTCCTTGACCTAGCTACTGTCTATGATGTGTCACAGTTAACATGTAATGACACCACCAGCCAAAACCATAAACTCACTTAAAAAGTGCAGATTAAGAAATTTGAAATCCACATAGATTGTCAATCACACCATAAAAATATGGGGTCTCATCTCACACATAGCAAAGATTGGCATCTCACACAGCTATAAAACTCCTTCCACATGCTTGGTAAAAATCATTTTTTATTTATATGTAAAATACCCCCGGATGTTTGTAAAAAGAGAAGAAGAAAATTGAATTCAGCCCAAATACTTGTTCATCAGTTCTTAAAAAGTGAATGTAGTTATGGGCACTTGGGTGGCTCAGTCAGTCGAATGTCCGACTTAGGCTCAGGTCATGATCTCACAGTTTGTGAGGTTGAGCCCCACATCGGGCTCTGTGCTGACAGCTCAGAGCCTGCTTTGGATTCTGTGTCTCCCTCTCTCTCTACTCCTCCCCTGTTCACACGTTGTCTGTCTCTGTTTCTCTCAAAAATAAACACTTTAAAAATTTTTTTTAAAAAAGTGAATGTATTTACTACTAATATATTTAATGACTTAGGATTCTAACCAAGTAAGTCATAGCCACCCTTCTTGAATATTCCTAAGAGTAAGTATAAAATCTCAAATAAGTACACAATCTTAAAAGTAAGTATAAAATAAGATTTAGATGAGATTTATCCATCCAATTCCAGACCTTGGAAGAGTTTTTCCATACACGAAAGTTGAGGGAACCAGGACTTCATCTGTGGGTAAAAAATACTTTTCATGTGGTACAGTGAGGCAAGATGCAGTAGTAAAGGTAGTTTATTTTTCCATCAAGTGGGAGTAGGTCTCCTTCCTCCAAATCTGGATTTTGGTAAATCACTGTTTTAAATAAGTTACCAAGACTCTCCTCTTGCTCACCATTGTTCCACTTCAGAGTCCCGGTCAGAGCCTGCTACTCTCCCACCCCGTATCCTTCTCATGTTGTCTGATACCTCCAGTTCCACACAGGGACACCCAGGGGATGTTGAAGAAAATCCCACTGCTGATTTTACACATGCATGGTTCCAGCTTCAGCAGAGGCCCCTCCCCTCAGCCTTCCACATGTCCCAGAAAGTTCTCGTGTCCATTCATCATTGGGGGCTATTTCACTCAGTCCCCCTCTTGGCCTCCACTATCCCTCACTCCCCATTCTTTCTCTCAGTAGATGATCTTCAGTCCTGTAACATTAGAAAAAATAGACTCTAAGGCAGTTGCTAAACTTCCTACCCCTTTCCTTGCCCTCATCCTCATTCTGTTCCTCATGTCTTTAATTCTATCCCATTTCTGGGGTACCTTCAGTCTTTCCCTCTTCTTTGACTTCTCCTGAGCTTATGAAGCTAAGCCTCTCTAATCCAAGAAGAGCTCCTTTCAGTTCTGCTTTCTTTTCTAGTCACCTTCAAACCCCAATCTTACTGGTCTTTCAGGTAAGACTGGTCATACTGGTCTTAACTGATCATTGCAGGTCTGATACCTGTGAAAGGAGAGAAGGAAGGAAGGGTTGGATGGGAAAAGCCACAGACCACAGTGTAACTCTAAGAAAAATCCCATCTTTGATGATGATGAGACATCACTGAGCAAAAGTTTCCTGTTAGAGGGATCCTGTGTTGAGCAGAAGTGGGCTGGTTCTATGACCCTGCAGTGTTCAGTCAGTCATTAGGGGCAGTCTGTGCAAAGTATGGTCTCAGTGTTTCCATGGTAGAAGACAAAATTCATCAATCAGTTATGTTTCATACAACAATTTGGAGATCTGGACAGCATATCCGTGATTGTCACAGTCTATACCATATACTGCCCAGATTCACTTCTCCATTCATGCTTTCCATGGTCTTCATGTGCCTCTAGTCTTAAGGGAAACTTAGAAGAGGGAGTTATCCTACAAGGATAAGTTACAACCCCTGTTTCTACCATTGATCTCAAACCTCCCCTCGCTTCCTCCCATACTAAGCTGTCTTCTTCCAGTCTTGTTGGCTTACCTAGTAGCATAACTCAAAAACTCATTCCTGAGGGGTCTGATTTCTTAGAAATCATAACCTTCTCAGGCTGTGGCTGCTGCACATGTACATTCACAGTTACCATTAGGCAAGAAAGTATCAAGAAACACCTAAGCAAACCACCTTGGTTCCATACATCTTCTTTTCTGCCCTCATTTTGTCATAGCAGCCCTACCTCTTCCTGCTGGTTGGGTTAAGTTATTTCTGACAAGATGGTGGCTCCATGTCTTATCTGCCAGTACTTGGACACAAAGAGTCCATAGTGATCTGGCAGCAGTCATAGCTTAGAGTTCATGGGGATCCTTATTCTGTTCCTTCACAAGAATGCACCCCTTTGGTGACCATGACCCCCAACCTTGCAGAGTCCAAAGCTGAAGGAATGAAAAACACAGAGATCTCAAGTGGGTCATTGAGAATGATGATAAGTGAGGCCATTTCTATTTCTACTCTTGGTTCCCAGATCCATGTATTCTTCCTACTGAGGCTATTTAGAGGTCTCTGATGGCACCCCATCCTTGCAGAGTACTGCATTTAAGGATGTTAGTTCAGATGTGTCTTCAATAGGTTCTTCTAATACTCTATGAGGGTGGCAGATTCCGGAAGGTGCAATGTGTATTGCAAACAGTGAATTCTTTGCTGAGCAGTGGTTTCCCTGATTGGATGCTATGTTATGTGGACTACATCCTATGGATCAAGCATCCTGTAAGCCCTCAGAGAGTGATCCTGCCTGAGGATCTATGGAAAGGAAAGGTAAACTCATATCCAGAATACGTATCTACTCCTGTGAGGGAGTGAAAGGGGTTCAATGTAGTTCACTTGCTACCAAGAAGATAGTCGGTTTGCTGAAATAATAGTGCCAAATTGGGGGATCAACATTGATTGTTCTCTTCTGCTCACGGGTTGGACATTCAGAGGCAGTGGCAGTTAGCAAATGATAATACATGTTGTTAGATTCATGTGCAGTCTCCATCTCTGCCACTGGGCCACTCTCATTATGTACCCATCATTCCAGTTCTGAGGTGGCAGTGATGAAAGCTGGTGAATGCCAACTGTCATTTTTTCTGTTTAGTTGCTCATGGTCTCCTCCATAGTGCGTGCTTTCTCCTGGGTATTAATGTGTGAAAATCTTCATACTTTGTACCCACTACCATATAATATCGATTTGCTTTTACCCCAGAACTCCTTATGTCTGATCTTCTAGTGTTTTTTCTTCTAGGCCCCTGGCCATCTTGTTAGGCTATTGGTCACTGCCCAAGAACCTATAGTCTTGCCTTGGGCCACTTGTTCTTGCACACAAAGTAAATGATGAGGCATA
Organism: Herpailurus yagouaroundi; assembly: GCF_014898765.1. NCBI lineage: Eukaryota > Metazoa > Chordata > Mammalia > Carnivora > Felidae > Herpailurus > Herpailurus yagouaroundi. The sequence continues at coordinate 70,861,406 of NW_024412377.1, forward strand.
TCACCTGCTCATTGGGAAGATTTTCCCTTTCCACCGTATTTCAAGGCCATCCTTGAATGTGGCTATACAGCTGCAATCCATTTTTGGATTGTACCCACATTCTAAGCTGATCCATATGCAGACCAAACCTAGACATTTTCCTCCACCTAGAGCTGGTCATAAGGGGCCCCACATATACTCATAGATGTTATCTGGGACAGTGGTTCTGGGGCAGCTGTGGTGGAAGGATAGACTACTTGCTCATGCAGCTTATTTGTGCCCTCTGGTCTTGCTTCTGATTATAGATATTAGGCAAAACTGGCCAATTTTTGCTCTATTAATTTTCCACAACTCCCTGAAGTCAAGCATCCTTGGCTGTTCCACTCCCCTTATTGGTTGTTATGATTATTGTGGCCTGCTGGCTTTTAGTAGCTGATCATCACTGCTTGGTCTTCTTTACTTCACTTCTCATCATGAGTCCAGCTCTGTGACCAGCTATCTTACCATGATCCCTGGTCTGCATAGGTGGCCACCACTGAAACTTTGAGTGCTGCTGGTGTCCCTCTCACCAAAACATTCCTGAAAGCCTTGGTGAATGGTATATCCTCTGGGGCCTTCCATGGAATGTTATCCTGCAGAATGTCTTCTGGTTTCACATAATGTATCTATTCCAGCATCCCACGTTCTGCAGCCTTCATATTCCATCTTCTACCATATACAGGGAAGTTCAGGCATTCCCATTGTCCAGCACAAGACATCATTTTTTCCAGACTTCTAAGAGTCACCCAAGTTGAAAGTTTGTCTCATCCCCTTGGGTCCAATGCAGGGTGGTAAATCCTATGTCCTGAGAAAGCAACACCAGTTGCTGACTTTTTGCTTATCCAGTTTTATGCTCTGACCCTTTGATCAAGCACCCTCAAAATTCAATCCCAGGATTATTCCCCCAGTCCATGTGTATACATACTGCTTAATTCTTCCAACTTCTTTAACAGAAATATCTTTTCCTCCTTCTCTCAGGCCCAGTATGTTTCCAGCAAAGTTATGTGGGGATTTAATCCTAGTAATTAGTCTGGCCGCCTGAAGAGAAGGTGGGATGAGCTCCTGAGGGTGTTATCCATTGTTTAATGAGGAAGAGAGCTCGGCAGAATATTTCCTCTTGGGAACTCTTCCTCCAGAGAGGTAGGCCACATTTTCAAACTTTGAGATTTCAGGGGACTGTACAGAGTTAAGATCCACAGAAACACTCACTCTGGGTGTTTCCATTTCATGTTTCAGGGTCCCAGGTTTTCCCGACCTCAGCCCTTACCCTTGTACACAAGACCTACTTTGAGCATTTAAATATCACTAGAGTTCAGCAACCTCAATTATCAGATGTTGATTTTGCTCCTCAGCTGTGATTGCTCTCCCACACAGCAGGAGATAAGGGTTTTTTGTAAACTGTCAGGTAAGCTCTCACATTTAGCTTTTAACTGTTTGTTAACAGCTCTTACTAGGATTTCTAATCATCCCTCTGTCAGGCTTTACTACAACCTAGTAATAACCAGCCAACTCCACAATAGTCTTTGTCCTCTCAATATTTATCAGATGCTTTTGCATCATCTCTCTGGCAAGGGCATTCTTCTCCACTGGGTGTTTCCCAGGTCATCACTTTCCAATGTCATCCCAAATGGCCTTTCCATTCTCATCTCCTGCTGTCTATCTGTCTTCTCCCACCCCACAAGCACCTTAAGCTCCTCACCATTCTCCAAGCAATTTTTGCTGCATCATGCCTACACACCTTTGCCTATGGTATTGCCTCTGCCTGCAGCTTTTCCTCTTTACCTCTATGACCCATGCTTCAAGTTCAGTGCAAGCATCATCTCCTGAGAGAGTCATAAAGTGGACATGCCTTTGCTTTAAGGTCACACAGACCTGGGTTGTAATACCAACTCTATGACTTACTGCTGCAAGAATCCAGCAGTTTTGTGGGGGGATGTAAACTCCTCTGTTAGTACTCAAACTGCAGGGATGAATTTTCTGATAAGCCATGGAGTGCAGCTCTGTGCTATGGTAAGGATGTAGTAAAGTGTCTAAATTTGATGTAAATGGGAGCTGGTTTGGGGCTGGAATCTTTTAAAATGCATCCAATGACTCCTAAAGGTCAGACTACCTCTATAGGCTGAACCCACACTATTCAGAAGAGTCAAGGTAGTGATTGCTGGATTGGTGAAGCAGGTGAGTTACCGGTTAAGACTTGGGAACCAGATACATCTAGACTCAAATTCTGACTCTGCTACTCAGCTGAATGACTGTGGGCAATTTACTTAAGCTCTCTGAGCCTCAGTCTCCTCCTGGGAAACTTGGAAACAGTAAGCCTAGCTCATTGCATGGTAGTAAAGCCTGGGTGAGAAAGTGTGTAGAAAGCATTCAGTACTCTGCTCAGCACATTGTAAGAGCTGGATGAAATGAAGGAAGGAACGACATTGATTAGTCTACATTCCCATCTCAGGTGATGGTCTCTCTTTAGGACAGATGACCTGTCATAGATGGTGAAAGGGATATCCTAAGTGGGTTCCTTTTCTGATGAGCCCATCTGGCCTCCTTCATATTTAAAGCTCTTTGCTCCTCCTTCTTTCTTGACTTTTTCCTTCCATGTATTTGATGCTTCACTTCTGCCCAGTTTGCTGAGCACAGTTCTTTCTCCCCAGCTTGTGCCAAATGCTTTGAATCTCATTTAGTCCATCACTTTATCAACATTTACCTCTTATGCCCCCCTTTGATTAGGGCCCTGCTGGGGAGACACCCAATTAATGTGGTGAAGCAATTAAAGGCAGGGCATTAATGGCTGGCAATGCTGCGTTCCTCCCAGGGAGTCTGAGGTACTTTAATAGGAGTCTCCTTAGCTCAAAGCAAGGAGTGACTAATGGGCTAATTTCAGGACCTTGTGAGGTCAACATCACTGGGACAACAACCTACATAAAATCCAACTGGAGGACTGAATAGACTAGTGAGTGCCAGACACTGACTATGAACAGGGTCTCCTGTCCTTGAAGTTGGTTAACATTGTCAAGGGGTTAAAGATTCCTCAAAGAGCACACCAAGCTAAATGGGACAGTGGCAAGTGCCCAGATAGGTGCATTACTGAGACTTTGATTCAAAACCTTAGTCTCTCTTGCCAAGACAGCAGGTCTCCCTGCCTCCTTGAATAGGTTTCTTTCTAGTCTTTTTTCCATACCACTGATAGGGGACCTTTAGGTGACACCATTCTGAGAATGGTATCTTTCATTGGGCCCCCATTACCTAAAGGTAAGGTCTGAACTCCTTATCTTGACACAACCCCCTCCTGCCACACGTTTACTCCCTTCTTCAGGCTCATCTTCTGCCACCGCCATCACACACTCACATTCCAGACCAAATGGGAAGACCTGCTGACCCCTAAAGCCCTCCGGACCTAGCATTTGCAGTTCCCAACACCCAGACTGCCTTCCTCCCCTCTCACTCCCATAATGCCTCATCTCCTCATTCTCCTCCTCGTGTACATTGCCCCATGGGTGCTTCTGTATTTTTTCAAGACTCATCTGTTATCACATCCTGGGGAAGTCTTCACTATCGCTCACCGTCACTTAACACTTGCAAAGTCATACATTTCTTCTCTTTTGTCCTACCAAGCATACCTCTGTTATAAGATTTTCACTTTTTAAAAGTTACTTGTTTTGTATGTTTCATCCCACATTAGGTAAAAGCTCTTTGAGCATTTGGAGCATGTCCTGTTTGTTTGAATCCTCAGCTTCAGGAGTTCAAGGTGATCGATAAAGTGTTTTGAGTGAAATGAATGTAGCTATGAATGACCAGAATTTAACTGGCATTCTGTGTCTACTACATATTATAGGGCAATCTATTTAATCTCTCAGTGACTCCATCTCCTATTTTGGTAAATAGGAATAAAATACCTACCTACAAGGATGAAAATGAGATTTTATGTATATGAAATGTCCTGTCCAATGCTGGACACAGCACACTGTCCAATTGGGCTGCTGCCCCCACCTTTACCAGCCTCAGTATATGTCTGAGTTGAGTTACAGTACTTTTGAAGACAAGTCCCCAGAATCATAGGAGGAACCAAGAAACTGAGGGGAAAGCCAATATTTGCTGAGTAATTTCCTGTGTCTAGTCTTATTACCACTAGTAATAGTAGTTGTTCAATAAACATCTGAATTTATTAAAAAAATTTTTTAATGTTTATTTTTGAGAGAGAGACAGAGTGTGAGTGGGGGAGGGGCTGAGAGAGAGGGAGACATAGAATCTGAAGCAGGCTCCAGGCTTTGAGCTGTCAACACAGAGCCCGACATGGGGCTCAAACTCACAAACCATGAGACCATGACCTGAGCTCAAGTCAGATGCTGAACCGACTGAGCCTCCCAGTCGCCCCAATAAACATTTTAATTTAAATAAATCAAACAGAATCTTTTTACACTGATTCAGAGTTTGAGGACCATTTCCTTCTGCTGTACTTTCCCAGTAATTAAGTTACAGATTTTCCTTGAATAACTACGATTATGCAGACAGATTTATAAGCTGTTACTGCTGAGTATTTAAAAGAGACTGGTTCTTTATACTGGAATGAATGTGTTTGGCTCACAGTTTTTGCCAGCTTTGTGAGTAAAGGATTCAAAGACATACATTTCTATTGTAAATTGAAAATTTCTCTACCAACAACAAATAGAGGAAATGAAAGAGAGAGAGAGAGAGAGAGAGAGAGAGAGAGAGAGATTGATTCCCACACGTGTATAGATACATAGAGAGACAAACGTCTCCTCCATTTGATGGCTATTCAGAGCACACTCTAGTCTGGTATCTTAGAATAGCTTATTTGTTGAATACTAGAAGAATCAAGTAACTATAAGGGATTCAAATTGCTATAGAAAGTCAATCTTTGCAATATATTGTTTGCTCAAATAACCTGACAAGGAAATCTTTCAGGAACTAGAACCAGAAGGCCTCCTAGATATAAAAGGAAAAACACTACAGTGAGCTCTTGGTTACTGAACACTTTTAAAACAAAAGGAAATGACAATAAGACATCATTTCCTTGGCTTTGTGTAAATTCAGTCTGTCAGTACCTGGGCAGGACTCTTTCAATCTTTCACTACCAGATATAAATTGTAATCTATGCTGTTATTTACTGCTTATAGAATATTGTCTCTTAAGAAATGTATATAAAAAAGGGTAAATATATACAATGGTATATGCAGATGTTTAATTTATATGTGTGCATTTATGATTAAACAATTATTTATAGAATACTTGGTACGTGCCAGATAGTGCTTTAGGCACTAGATATATAGCAAAGGACAAGACAATGTCTTCTGTCATGGAGTATACATTCTGAAGGATGGGGCTGGGGGTAGATGGAGAAAACATGGCTGTTAAATAAACTGATGAACAAGAAAAATATCACAGTGAAAACTGCTATGCACAGGGAACATACAAGTCCCTACAGTAGGAATAGGCTTGGTGTGGTGAAGGAACAGAAGGCAGACCAACATGGTTGGAGAGAAGTGATATGGTTAGGAGGTGAAGTGGAACATCAGACTTGGAAAATCTAGGTACTGAATTTGAGTTTTATTCTCAGTGCAGTTGGAAACCTTTGGAAGGATTTTAAACTGAGTGGTGACAGAATTGGAAGAACATTTAGAAATGAGGGTGGAGAACAGATTCCAGTGGGTCAAGAGTGGAAACAAGATTTCCAGTTAGAAGGATTCTGAGTTGAAAAAAAAAAACATGACAGCAGCATAGACTATAGCAAACTGGTGAAGATGGAATCAACAGAAAGACCTTACATATGATACACATTTGCCTCTGTTTATTAATTGGCAAAAGAACTAAAATATCTTTGTCTTTTTGACATTTAAATACTAAATGTAAGCCAAGCACTGTGACGTATGCTTTATCTCATTCGATCCCATTACAACCCTATGGATTGTTATTATAATTATTCCTTTTTTATGAGATAGGGAAATGAAGGCTTGGAGGTCCAAGGTCATACCACTAAAAAAAGGTATCCTCGGCTCTCTCTGCCCTCCCCTGCTCATGCTCTGTCTCTCTCTGTCTCAAAAATAAATTAAAAAAAAAAACACATTTTAAAAAATTAAAAAAAAAAAGGGGGGGGGCACCTGGGTGGATTAGTCAGTTGAGCAACCGACTTCAGCTCAGATCATGATCTCACAGCTCATGAGTTTGAGCCCCACGTGGGGCTCTGTGCTGAAAGCTCTGAGGCTGAAGCCTGCTTTGGATTCTGTGCCTCCCTCTCTCTCTGCCCCTCCCCTGCTCATGCTCTGTTTCTGTCTCAAAAATAAATTTAAAAACATTAAAAAAAAATTTTTTTTAAGTATAGTTGGAACTTGTAATTCAGGTCTGCTTCTACCAAAATGAGTGAATTTATAACTTAACTACAAATTAAACTGCTTTTCAAAAGTGAAATATATAAACGATTTACTAAAAGTATCTAGAACACTTTCTTCCCTTCCATCATAATTTTACCAAGGACTCTAGATTTTACCATTGAATAAACATCAGGATCAGAAGCATATAACTTGAGTCTATGGCCCTAACTGTGGAATGGGATATAATAAAAAGGACCAACAGATTGCCTATACATTTCTCATCGTTCCTCACCAAGCACTTATAGGCCAGTCTTCTTGAGTTGAGACTTGCTCAACAAGCCACTTTGTGTTCTGATTTTTAAATCCCATTGATTCTATTTCAGTGCCTCAACCTCGTAGCCCTTTTTCTACAGCCGCTTTCAATACCTGTGTCCAAGTCCTACTACCTGGTGCTTCATCAAAATTCTACCGGTGGTGCTTTATGGTTTATAAATCATCTTTTCACATTATTACCTCAACTCTCGTAGCAATGTGAGATGGATATCAATACATTTTGTTGGTTTCTTGATACATCTATCTTTTTTCACATTGTAACATATTTGCAAGTGAAACAGGTTTTACACACTGGCAACTAACAATTGCTATTGGCCAGATAGCAGTTGTGGTATGTTTGTCCTTGACTTGCTAGCTCAGTCTGACATATTTTTCCCGATGGTATGAATGGAACTCACTGTTCTCAACTGCTAGCTCCTAACAGATTGTTTAAGGAAGGAATAGGAGTCCTGATTATTATCTAAATACTTCTATTAAACATCCTAAGATGTCTTCCAGAAACAACATTTTGAGAATGAATAGGGCTTGAAAAAACTTGCAGAGACTCGAGTGGAGCACTTTTTAGAAGATGATGCATCACCAATGCATCTACTGGCACAGAGGCTAATAATGTGTAGATAAAACATGGGTGCAGACTACTCTGAATCAGAGCGATCCAGAAGAGTTGCACTATGAATGTGAAGAAGTTTTACGAACATCCTAACCCAGAGATTCACAAATTTTCTTGGTTTCAGCCTTACGAGGGTCTCAGTACTTGTTCACAGCATGCCAAGGCCAATAGTTCCAATTATTAATTACTTAGGTCCAACAATTTAGTAGCCATTTGAAAATTTGAAAAAATGATATATATTTTTTCCTTCCTAAATAACTGGAATTACCTTCTAATGGGGTAATGCTTTTGGGTACTGCACAACTCTAAATCCTTGGAATTAGATTGGACACTGCCACCCTCATTTCCTGTTCCACATTATTTTTGCATTATGTGCTTTTTTTTAAGTAAGTATAATTGACATACATTATATTATTTTCAGGTGCACAGCATAATGATTTGATATTTATATATATTGCAAAATGATCACCACAATAAGTCTAGTTAGTATCCATCACCATAGTTATATATTTTTTCCTTGTGATGAGGACTTTTAAGATCTACTCTCTTAGAAAACTTTCAAATATGCAATACAGTATTATTAACTATAGTTACCATGCTGTACATTACATCCCCATGACTAATATTTCATAACTGAAAGTTTAGTACTTGCTTTTTTCTCACAGCGATTGCCAATAACCCACCTTCACAAAATACAATGTCATCAAAAGGGATGTAGCCTGAGCTAATATTAAAATTGCCAATAATCTCCAGCTCATAGTTGGTACCATGTCTAACAGATGTCGAAGTATCACTGTGCTTCCCTTAAAAATGTAAAATATACTATGATACTGTGAGTTCCTTGAGGAGGATTGGTACATGTTACGGGAACCATGGCCTTGCTCAATCCATTTGGCTCAGAGTTTACTTTTATAAATGCTCAAGAGTAACATATGATAAAAATGAAAACAATGTCCAAGTAAGTACACAAGAGCAATTAAATACACATAAAATAAAGTTCCAAAACGATAAATCATTTTGTTACAATTTTATTGGTAGGAACCTTTCTTTCTTTGGGGTACATAAGTGCTTCTTATAACTGATGGCATCTTAGATTCCATTTTATAGATTGAGGTAATCAGACATTAGATTCTGAATTCATCTCCTTGCCTCTAGGCACTTAGGCTATACTTTGTTGTCAGATCAGTTGCCCTAAGTCATAATTTTCACTATGTCACTTCCCCTTATCCAAATATTCAACAACTTGCCTTTGCTTGCATGATTAAATCTAGGTTTCTCCATGTGACAGGTATTGCTGTCTGCAGTGTATTTTAATGTACCTACTTTTGTAGCCTTAGCTTTTGCCTTTTAGGGCCAGAAGACTCTCAGCCTGCACCTTCTTTTAATTGGTAAAGCACTTTGCTACTCTAGGTCTCAGTTACCAAATCTATAAAATGAGAGTTTTGATTCGATCAGTGGTTCCTAGGTGTTTTGGAAAAAAAAATTTGAAGACTGACATAGGGTTGCCAGAGTTTTAGTCCATGACTGATTAATTCTGATATTCATATAGTCTATTTTAATAGAATTGTGTTGCAAATAAAGTAAACAACATAAATAACAAGAAAAAACTGAATAGAATTAACTATATAAAAAGTTCAGTTTATTACTTTTACTGTTTTCATTTCACCATGGACTGTATACACTGTTAAGCCCTGGTTCTTAGATCAGCATTTGAGACCAATGGATGACTCTTCCTACTCAAACTGAAGCCTTAGACCAGGGGCATCATATCACCTGGAAGCTTGTTGGAAGTGCTAAATTCAGAGTCTACATTTTAAAATGATCCACACGTGATTTGTATATACATTAAAGTGTGAGAAGTCTTAGACCAGATGCTCTCCAGCAGGAACATTCTCTGTTACCTATGATTCTCTTATATGGACTTGGCTGCCAAACCATGACTTGCCCTGTGACTTGCATCAAGCTAATCTTATACTTTTCTTCCATATTTCTTACTGCTCAGCCCCCTCCCTGTCCTTTTACCTGTTCTTCAATGTCTGGCTCAGCTCTCATCTTTGCTTCTCTGTGTGTGACTTTAGGCAAGCTGATTTTCCAACCCAATTTGCAACTGCCTCAGAAATATCTATTTCATAAGGCTGGTGAAAGATTAAATGAGCTAATATTTGTAAACTTTGTACCACAGTGCTGGCCATAACAGGCCCTCAATGAGAAGGAACTGCTATTGTTGCTGTCTTTGTCCTTACTGTAACTAGCAATACTAGTGTACCAAACAGGCAAAATGCCCTGCCCCGTAGAACTTACTTCCTAGCAGGTACTGCCGAATTAATGTTTGTTGGATACCGGAGTCACATCTTGATTTGCCAGGCAGTCACTCATCAGCTCAGTGGGTCCTGAAGATTGCCAGAGAGCTCACTGTGAGATTTTTGTATGCTTATGAAATTTACCATATTATGTGTTACACTATAAGTATTCATGTATTTGTTTTTCACTTGTTAACCTCTTAAATGCCTTGCTTCTATGAACAGTCCCTTGGCACTTGATACACAGTGGGTATGCTTAGTGGATAGAAGAATTTTAGAAAGTTCTCAGCTCTCTTTATCCTTCTAGTGTGAGGCTGCTGTAGTCAGTGCGGTTCAAGCAGCCATCTTAGAAAAAGGTGTTCCTAGCTCCAATCAGACACTGTTCTCTGAATTCTCCTGTTTGTCCCAGCTGTTTAACATGGACATCTCTATTTCTAGCCTCACTGTCTTTAAGTTGCCTTGTCACTGATGCTGATGACTTCATGGAGAACTTCTAGCTTGAAAAACATAATGCCAACCACAGGCTGGTCCTGAGTGCAAAGGTTTTTGTCCACTACAGATTATTACAACACACATTCATTCTCTCCGACTTTCTGATGTGGCCTTTCCTGTAGTTCACATGACTATGATTAAGAAAAAAAGATCTTGGAAATTTTTGGTTTAAATATAAAAACTATCACTAAAGCAATTTCAGGGAAATAAAGAACTGTCTTATCGTTCCTTTTGGCCTTGTCTGCCCCATGATCTAATTGATATCCATTCTTTTTCAATTAAATCACCACTTGTTTTGGCAAATCCAAGACAGTTCATTGTCTTTCTACTGCCTGTTTGGTAAGGTCAGGGCTGGTGTTTCTGTGCATTAGTTTCCTGAAACCAGGTCGACACGAGCAGAGGGGACTTGGAAACCGAGGTTGTCTGGTTCCCTGGAATAGCCTAAAATCACCCTTCCAACTGCAAATGCCTTCCTCACTAAAGTTTCATCATCAATTTGCCGATACGCTTCTCTTTCTCTAACAAGCCCCAGTAAAGCCGTATCCCTTATTCAAAACACCCATGTTCTCTACATCCTCAAATTCGCCATCTAAATCCAAGATGCTTGGGGAGATCATTAATTCAGACATTTGACTGAACAGAGCCCTTTATCCCATTTCCCCCCAAACAGCAAGCTATGCTAAGTGCAGGGTAGGAAAACTCAATAACTCATGGCAAAGGCATTCATTTTACTTTTAAATTTCAATCACCAGGGTGAAGGGTCAAAAAAGGCCATGACAGAAATTCTTACAGAAGAAAATCTCCCTGTTGCCCTGAAGCCAGTCATCTTCCGATTGAATAAATCATTACATTCTGTGGAACGTCAGCTTCAGCTATGATCAGAGTGCCAAAGAGAAGGGCTTTCTTTAGGGCTTTCTTTTCTTTCTGCCTATTTATTTTGGTCAGGCTGACAGATGAACAGCCTTTTCAAAACAGCAAGATTCATTAAAGACTCGTTCCTACACATGCACTTGGTGCTGGCCTGGTCCCACTGTAGGAATGAGGAATCTGCATTGCTGTGCATGGTCCCCACGGTAGCATACGCAGACCTCCTGGTCCCCTGCAAGGATATGGTGGCTATCCACATCCTCCTGCTTCACTCCTTTTGGTGTGATGCCACAATATTTAAAAGAGAAGGAGGAAATAGACTTTGACTCTAATCTGCAGCAAATGGACAGGGAGAAAGTCCTGCCTTTTGCCTCTCTCCCAGATGGCACCATTTCCTTTTCATCACCTATCTTCCCAACTGCCCTGTACACCTGAGCTCATAACCCTCTCCCCCAGTACTCTGACACTTCCACTGAAACTTCCAATGAAACCACACAAGAAACCAGAGAGACTGCTCACTCCCTGCTTCATGAATGCTCTTGCCTATTCTCTCCTTTCTGACTCCTGGGATTACCTTGGTGCATCCCAAAGTTTGGACTTGGCTCTGCTTCTGCATTTTGCTGAGACTTCGCTTCCCAGATGCCCAATAAAATCTCTACTGGGAGCACCACTTATCCTCAAACTCAGCACTGACAAGCTAAACTAGATTCATTCCCAGGTAAGTTCTCCTCCTGACACCCCTGTTTCTCCAGTTGACTAGGTTTGAAAACAACAGTTTTCTTCCATACCTCATTTTCTCTTCCAAAGAATGAAGCCAATAACCAATTGGTATGACTTAAAAATGTCTCTTGAATCCACTGCCTTTCAAACATCAGGGCCACATTTCTAGTTCATACCCTTATTTTCTTCAGACATTTACCACTGGCTCCTCTCATCTCTCATCTCACTTGCAGTCACTCCTAAGTCTTCCTTGCCCTCCGTCCTGTGAACAGCTCATTCTGGAACAGCTCTAATCCTGGTGCTTTTCTGCATAAAAACGTTTAGGGGCCCTCCATTGCTGAATCAGGTGCATGTTCTTCAGACCGGTTTCAGAGCCCCCAAAATATGGCCCCAAGATAGGACATCTGTAATTTTTCCTACCCAATAGGCAGTTATTTTTTGGTAGATGCCTTTAAGTTTCCTTTGGGGTTTCCCTCCTCCCTAATCCATATGGTTTGGTTGGCACTGATCCCTCTTCTTGGCTCTAGAAGTGGACATGTGACTTATCCTCCAAAACACAGTAAATAGTTCTGGGAGAGGCAGAAATAACTTAAATTGGAACAATGAGTCTCTATTCTGAGGCTTTTGCCTAAACATTTGAGAAAGAGAAACTCATTTTGTGTTGACACTGCTAGGAGTAACAATGATAAAAGATTGGAGCTGCCAGGAGTTAACAAGCATAACATGATAATGAAGTCAACAGAGAGAAAAGAAGTGGCATTTAGAGAGCAAGATGGGAGTCCCTGGATCTAGCTTTGATTGAAGCCAGAGCATCCCCTGGCCTCTCCAGTGATGTGGGACAGTGCATGTCTTTCTGAGTTTGTCCGGTTTTATTTATGCTGCAGTGACCTTCAATCTAAAGAATTCTGACCGGGGGCGCCTGGGTGGCTGTGGGTTAAGCGTCCGACTTCGGCTCAGGTCACGATCTCACAGTTTGTGAGTTCAAGCCCTATGTCGGGCGCTATGCTGACAGCTCAGAGCCTGGAGCCTGCTTCAAATTCTATGTCTCCCTCTCTCTCTGCCCCTCCCCTGCTCACGCTCTGTCTCCATCTGTCTCAAAAATAAATAAAACATTTTAAAAAATTAAACATAAAAATAAAAAAATTAAAGAATTCTGACCAATGCACCTTCCACTTATCCTTTTGAATATTTTCTCCTCCTCTTCTACAGCTATGCTAAACTATTGGTCTTGCTTCAAAGTATAATGATTTTACATATTTGTGCTTTTGCTTGTGCTGTTCTGTTTGGAACACTGCAGCCATCTATCTCCACCAGTCCAATCTTTTAAGGTCTCTTTCGGATGTTAACTCCCATCTGATGTCTTTTCTGGCCTTCAGCCCCATAGGGTCTTGCCCCCATTTGAATCCCCCCACTGCCACGGAGCCTTCTGTGCCGTTAAACACTTAACATCCTTCACCAGTGACCCACATTAGATGCACAATAAACTCATGTGAATTAAATCAAACTAAAAAGGAGGGGGCTTCCTACATAGAAATGAAGTCAATACTTGTTGAGTTGAATTGACTGTATGTCCTGAGGAAAATAACAGGAAATAGTTTATCCTTTCCACATTACACATGGCTTTAGTTTCTTCCAGCAGATAGGTAGACATTTTCACTGCTACTTCCTTAACCACACATGCCACTATAAACTATAATTTTGCAGCATAAAAGCACTTTAGTTTGAACGTGTGGGAAGCAGTAGTCCTTCTGGTTACAGAAAGGAATTTTATTTACTTTAATACTGGGTGCTTCCTTTGACATAGAGATTTTGTTGTTCTTTTGTTGGTGTCACCATTGTTTTGGTGTTTGGGATGTATTTTTCTCAAATTCAATATTGTGGATTTATTTCACTAATAATATCAGTATTTCTGAGGCTTTTGTATTGCTTTCTCCTTCAGAGTACTGCAATTCTTTGAGCCTTGTTGGTTTTACTACAGCCCTATTTGAAATGAATGTTTTAGTTGCATTTGGTGTTTATATAATACCTGCCAGTTGATCTTCTGAATGATTTTTAGCTCCTCTCTGGAAGAGGAAAGTAACTACACCATAGTCTGGCAGAAGAGGGGCTCTTTCTATAAATGTTAACTGACTGGTTAAACACGAAAAATCCAATCCAACGCCTTGAATCTCTTGTCTACGTGATGCCAAAGACCCACTTTTTTCCCCTTAAGTTAAAATAGTTACCTTGATGTCACATAAATACAACTTATGGAACCAGACTTTGAATTCAAAAGAAATCTTAGGACTGAAATCCAGGCCTTTCTTTCCCTCACTGCCATAGGCTCCATCCCCTTGAAGAGCTGCTTTACAGTTAAGTGAGGAAAAAAAAAAAACCCTCAATTTATGTTTGTCTTGGTAAGCAGCTTAGAAAGGAAACTCTAGATGGTCTATGCTCTTGTCCATATTCGGCTCATAATATCACTGGGAAATGTTTTTCTTATGAACACTGAAACATGGGGAACTTGTAAGTTTGGGGTTTCTATGTATGTGATGTGAGTGTCTGAACTAAAATGTTTACTGTTTCTACCTGATTTTACAAGCAATACATATTCACTGTTAAAAAACAAGGCCACAATGAAATACCATTTTATAACTGCTTTATGGGCAAAATTTAAGGAATCTAACATTCTGTGTATTGGGAAGGTGTAGATAAAGAACATCTTTCGTATGTTGCAAGTAGGAGTGCAAATTGGTTCCAGTATTTTGGAAAATAATTTGGCATTATCTTGTATAGTTGAGCACTCACATACCCTATGGCATGAAACTATACTTTGTATATACCCAAAGGAACATGCACCAGGAGTTCTATACAAGAATGTTTATAGCAACCTTATAACAGCAATAAACAAACACACAAACAAAAACTGGAAACTAAAATACCCAGAAGCAAGGAAGTGTACAAATTATTGAATATTATACAACAGTGAAAATGAATGAATTATAACTACATGTAGAGTATATATGAATCTTGTAACATACTGTTAAATAAAAAAAGCAAATCTTAGAAGACTGCATACAATATTTCACTCTTTTAGCAAAGTTCAAAAACAATTAACATTTTGTTTAACCATACATTCACACAATGAATAAGAAAAACAAGACAATGATAAACCCCAACTTTGAAAAACTTGTTATTTCTGGCAGTAAGGCAAGAGCATACTATGGGGAGGAATATATGGGAGAATCAAATAATTGTTAATGTTTGAATTCTTGGATTGTATGATAGTTTGTGGGTATTTATTACCAAGAAATAAAATTAAACAGGGCTACGAATGGACCAATGATGGTAGTGTGCCATTAACCAAGATTTAAGGTGAATTCAATTCTGTGCATCAGAAGTCCAGAGTTAAGAAACAAAGGGCAACAAAGATGAAAAGGAAAAACATGTCACTTGAAACTTTTCATTTTTCGATAGTGGGAAACTCAACTGCAGTGGCTTAAACAAGAACGAGATTCCTTATCTCTTCCTGCACTGATATTCGGGTGTATAGGACTTTCATTTTTATGAAAGGCTAAAGCCTAAGATGCATGCTGACCAAGGCTGTCCTCTTTTAAAAGGATTTGCCGAAGCCCCATCTAGCTTCTGTTGGCTTCATTCATTTACTTTTTATCCTTGCTTTTACTGTTCCTGCTGCTTCCCACCACCTTCTCTCTACTTTCCTTCTCTCTTCTATGTGGCTTCTATTTATTGCCCCTTATTGCTTCTGAGTATTCACAACTTCAGTGTCTTACCTTCTCTCTTTGTGCATTTCACTTTGTTCCCAAAATGAATGGTTCGTTCTAATGCCGTTAAGTTCAGAACTCTTTGAGAGAGACCTATTTAGCCAAAGCTCACCTGTTGGCTCCCTAAAGTGTCTCCAGTCAGGTTTATTGATTGGCTACCCTGCTTCATTCCCCTAAGGCATTATGCACCAGCAAGGCCCCTTTAGGGATGATCTCTCTGAAAAGGGTTGTAGGCATGGCAGACATTCCAAAGCTTGACCCATCAATGACAAGCCAGCTCATAATGTATAGCTGACATA
The DNA here is from genome assembly GCF_014898765.1 of Herpailurus yagouaroundi. Classification (NCBI taxonomy): domain Eukaryota; kingdom Metazoa; phylum Chordata; class Mammalia; order Carnivora; family Felidae; genus Herpailurus; species Herpailurus yagouaroundi. The sequence goes on from NW_024412377.1 coordinate 70,877,132, forward strand.
TACGGTCAACAATATGGTCCTAGAAGAGCATATAAATGGTAAAGGAGAGGGTGGATTTCTACATTGTTGTGGTATTGGGAAATGTTATCAACTCTTTTCAGAGAAATGTGTAAAGGATTCTGGAAGGAGATTTTTTTCTTTTGAAAGAGGAAAAGAACGGATGAGTCTCACATATTATTATGGGTTTATCCCTCTTCCGGTATCTTTACTATCATTTCTATGGGACACTGGAAAGGAGAAATAAATACAGGTTTTCAGTCAACCTCCTGAACCAGAGACCAGCTTCCGCATTTTGATGAGCTTAGTTCATTTCAACATCACCTGCATCCTTGAAAACAATATATTTTCACAAAATAACCCTTCTTACCGCTCTGGTATAATGAACAGGAAACTTTTAAAAAGGTGAATTTTGGGAAAGGCAAAGTCCAAACACTACTGCTGACAACCGAGTCAATGGGCTAATTTGTGGTCTCACTATATGGGGAAGAATTCATCCCTTGGCAGCTTTGCTGTGACTGACCATCAGTGGGTTTTTCCTGATCTACTTTGCACTTGGGAAAGAAATGCAGACTAATTTCTAGAAGGCTGAATCGTATTTTCAGGATGGGCTGGAGTGGGCAAGAAAAATCTAGAAACTCAGCTCAGCCAGCAAGTGGCATTTGTTGTCTTGTTAACTATCTTACTGTTATCTTTTTTTTTTTTAAGTCAGCAGTTGGTATTGAAGGCATTATAACACAATTACAGAGAAAGCAGCAGCAAATTCCTCAAAACAAAAAAAATAGTAATGAATGTAAATGCTTTTTGCCTCATCTCTTACTGACATTCTTCTTTTCCTCAGTGGTTTAATAGACTGTACTAAATCATTTACACGTGTTCAGCTGGTTCCTGCTCTAGAGGATCAGATACATTTGGAGGGAAATTAGCAAGAGTAAATATTTAGCCTTTGGCTGTGAGATGGGAATTTAATCTGAGTGAAGATAGTGGCCCATTTGAGATTTAAATACATGATCTTGCCTCTAACCCATGGACCCTATATGGGGAAAAATCAAACAGTCCACCAGAAGTACTTATCTACATACATATTTATTTACTATTTTCTGTGGTGTGTTCAGTATTGTGGCATGTGTTAAAGATGGAGGAGTGGTATGGCATCAGCAATCAAAATGCAGAAACACCATTTATTAATTGGCAATCTACTTGGGTAGATAAAATATGAAGCAAATTGAAAGGTAGAATGCCAGTGGTTCTCTGCCTTAACTATCCACTGGAATCACCTAGGGGGCTTTTAACACTACTAGTGCTGAGGGGCACCTAGGTGGCTCAGTCAGTTAAGCATCCAACTTTAATTTGCATCATGATCTCATGGTTTGTGAGTTTGAGCCCTGTGTAGGGCTCTGTGCTGATGGTGTGGATCCTACTTGGGATTCTCTCTCCCTCTCTCTCTCTCTGCCCCTCCCCCACTTGCTCGCACTCTCTCTCAAAATAAATACGTAAACTTAAAAAAAATACCAATTCTGAGTCCTACCTCCAGAGAACTTCATTATATAATGTACTTAGTATATAGTAAAGAATTTGTCCGGTGAGGACTACAAGTCCTAGTGCTTGTTTTCAACATTAGTAGCATATTTAGAATCACTTGGAAGACTTTTAAAAGCCCATGAACCCAACTCAATAACATGAGGATCTCTGGGTATGGGACCCAGCCATTAGTATAACTTAAAGTTCTTGAAGGCTGAGAGCCATATCCTTAGAGAAATTCATAGCAAGAGAGAAAAAAAGTAATGTCTGGTACAGTGAAGAAGATTCCACAAAGAAGGGCATAAGATGCTTTGATACAGAAGGGAGCAGACTTTTATGTGGGAATAAACATGGGCAAAGGCACAGAACTGGGACAGAGGCTGGTGGGAACCCAGAACACAAGCTAGACAACAGTCAAGGCTTTTGTTTGAGAAGAGTGAAAATACATTTTGAAAGACAAGGTGAATTGAAAGAGGGATTTTTTAAAGTTTATTTATTTTTGAGAGAGAGAGAACACAGGCACGAACAGGAGAGGAGCAGAGAATGAAGGAGAGAGACAGAGAATCCCAAGTAGGCTCCACAATGTCAGCACGGAGACTGACCTGGGGCTGGAACTCATGAATCATGAAATTATGACATGAGCTGAAATCAAGAGTCAGATGCTTAACCGACTGAGCCACCTGGGTGTCCCAAAAGATGGATTTAAAAGTCACACTGCACACTTATTAAAATGATGAAAACCCCAAACACTGGCAACACACCAAATCCTGGTGAGGATGTGGAACAACAGAAACTCTCATTCACTGCTGCTGGGAATGCAAAGTGGGATAGCTGCTTTGGAAGACATTTGGGCAATTTCTTACCAAAAAAAAAAAAAAAAAAAAAAAAACAAACCCAGGACATTCTTATACATTTCAGCAATCACGCTTCTTAGGAGGTACCCAAATGAGATGAAAACTTATGTCCACACAAAAGCCTACACACAGATGTTTATAGCAGCTTTATTCATAATTGTGGAAACTTGGAAGTGACCAAGATGTCCCTTGGTAGGTGAATGGATAAATAAACTGTGGTATATCCAGACAATGAATTCAGCACTAAAAAGGACAAAAAGACATGGAAAAAACTTGAATGCACATCACTAAGTGGAAAAAGCCAATTTAGAAAGGCTGCATGATATAGGATTCCAGCTATATGACATTCTGGAAAAGGCAAAACTATGGACAGAGTAAAAGGATCAGTGGTAGCCAGGGATCGGGGAGGAAACAAGGGATGAATAGGCAGAGTACAAAGGATTTTTAGGGCAGTGAAACTATTCTATATGCTACCACATTGGTGGATATATGTCATTGTACATTTGTCAAAACCCAAAGAATGTGCAGCATCATGAATGAACTATGGACTTTGGGTGATAACGCATCAATGTAGGCTCATCGATTTTAACAAATCACCACTTCCATGCAGGAGGTTGATAGTGGGGAGCCTGGGCATGTGTGAGGTCAAGGAGTGTATGGGAACTCTTTATAATCCCTGCTGAATTTTTGCTGTGGTCCTAAAACTCTAAAAAAATAGTCTATTTTTAAAAGTGGGGGAAACAAGTCAGGATGAAGAGTTGAAAATTTAGACCGGAAATAGCAGGGTGCTCTTGTATTTCTTGAGCAGGGAACGATGTGGTAAGAATGATGTTTTAAGAATACTTTTGTCACAGTGTATAGAGTAGATCAAAACAGCAAGACACTATGACAACAATATAAATGCAAAATGATGAGAGAGGGTTGAAGATCTGGTGATGATCTGAGACTCAATGGGAAGGAAGCCTTAATGTTGACATCTCATCATCTTGAGCCCTGTGGTTCTCTTTTCATTATGTGATAAATAAAAGTGGTGTTGGGGCTATCTAAAAGGGAAAGGGAAGAGTATGAAAGAAAAGTTGAAATGTGTCCGAGGCTCTGGAAAATCTGTGCTTCAGAATGAGGCTGGAAGGCGGCATATGGAAAGCACTTGAGTACATTAAAAAGCCACCATGTGAATTATTTTAAAAATCTAATTTGCAAAGGCCATTGGCATTGCTTGGGTGCATTTGTAAATCAGGCAGTCGCTAAGTCATCTTGAACAGCTAAAGCTATAATTTCCATGAAAAGGCTCAAAATATTAAAACATTAATTGAAAAAGAGCACTTTGAAAATCCTGTTTGCAGAGTTCATTCAGCTGGGCAGGATAGGGTCAGGCTACTTTTTCATCTGCAGGATAGGCTAAGCCTTTTTGCATGATTGCCCTGGAAAACAAATCCTTCATATTGTAAATGAATGACTCCTTGGTCTGTTTGCTTTATTAAAGTCTATTGCAGTCCTTTTTATTTATTAAGCTCTCGGTTTCTAGTAAACTCTCAAACTTGAATATAAAATGTCCCGTGTTATTTAATCTGCTAGCTATTGTTTATCCCCTTGTCTCATGAAGCCAGGGCTGGCAGACTCAGCTTTTATTATAATGGCTGTAAAGTGTCTGTGGCATCTGTGATGGGGATAAGCCTGGCAGGACAGGGGTCTGCTGTTCCCTGCTCTTCTCCTGTGGGCTAGCAGGTGGGCACAGATGCTCCCCTAGCGCTCCCTCCCCAACAGCTCCTGCCAAACCTTAGATCACCTTTACAGAACAGAGGGTAACTCAATGTCAGCACCTCACACAGGCTAATCTTCCCTCTGAGGCAGTTGACAAAAGCTGCTGAGAACAGAAGATTGACTCTGGGCTCCTTCTCTGAAGGTCCTTGCTGTTTCAAGGTCAGGTAGGTAATGCACATAGTGTCTTAATTAGGGCAGACGCTACAAAGTCTGGAAGGGAATAGAAAAAAAGGAAAGGAAAACTATATGCTTATTCCAATCCAGGTACTTTACATTAGCATAGTTTACGCTCTTACCATCTTAGGAGAAAAGAAATATTATTTCCCTCATTTTATAGGTGAAAAAAAAAAAGGAAGGTATAAAGAAATAGCCAGGAAGCAGGGCAGGCACACAGATAAGAAGTTAGTAGTAAAAAAAAAAAAAAAAAAGTTATTAGTAAGCAGCAGAGCTGCAGGGGTAAATCCAGGCCCGCCCAACTTCAGACCCTGAGTACTTTTCACTCCACTAACTCTTGTCTTGGTTCTGTTGCCAGGTCCGCCTGGACCCACCAGTACTCTGCACCTCCTGTCTGTGTGGCCCATTCCTGCATTGCTTCTGAGATCCTTGCCTGAATGGCAGAGCCCCAGGGCTCACCCATGGAAACTTACTTCTCTGTGGCTCCCAGACTGCAGGTCAGCTGGGAAGTCCACATTCTTGTCACACACACACCAATTTTGTCACTGGTAGGATTAATTTAGCTCATTAAGCACCTTCGCATTAGGCCTGTGGCTTAAGTGACATGTCAAAATTTGATGACTACTATTTTATGAATTACACTGATGTGCTGCTTCTTTGATCCCTTTTCATAGCCCATGTGATGGCCATCTGGACACCTCCTTCTCTTGGAGTTTTTGGGATGGCAGCCAAAGCAAGTACAGAATGCTGAACAGATCAATATAGTTAAGCGCATTACCATAATCCACAGACATTAAAACGTCAATACCTCATCCCCCTGACAAAGCCTATATCAAACAGAAGGCTCGATGGCACAATAGATAGATTCATGAGGCTTTCACCTCTGGGAATGGGTTTCAACACGGCTTAGGTCACTTGAAAAAGATGAGTTTCATGGTGGTAACTTTGCCAACCTTTGTTTATTGGCATTTGGGCTCCGATCACAATCCAATCACATGGGCAGCTTTCCTTTACAAAGGGGACACTCTCCACGCTTTCATCAAACACAGGGATTCATTTGAGCTCTGTGTGACCAGTATCCTGTTCTATTAAAAACACCTATAAACATTAGACTGTGAAGCTTCACATATAACCATATCAATATGTTACGCCAAGACGTGAAGAATTTTAAAACTCAATGAGTATTTCTCAGGCACATAACTTATGTGCCCAGCACTGTTCTAGGTGCTGGAGATGTAGGAGGGGTATACAACAGACTAGGGGCTTCCTCTACAGAATTTATGTTGTAGCTGGGGAGACAGACAAGTAAACAAATAGATAAAGTAATTTCAAATAACGATAGATGCCATGAAGAAAGCAGACCTGGAAATGTAAAGTGGGGTGGTGAGCTGAGTCCAATATGTGGTGAGAATAGCCATGAAGAAGTTTGGAAGTTACAGGAGAGGCATCCTAGGTAGAACAGTAAGTGCAATGCCCTGAGGCAAGAATGAGCTTAATTCATGTAAGGAATAGAAATAAGGCCAACAGGGACCTCAAAGTCAAGCTGAAGTTGGCATGGGCTAGATCATGCAGAGCCTTCCTTGACATGATGAAGGACTTGGGGAGTCACTCGAGGATTCAAAGTAGTGAAGTGACATAGTTTTAATTTCATTTTTTATTTTAATATTTGTTATTAGTATTAATCATGATTCATTTTTTAGATACAAATTATTCTGGCTATGGCAGTGGTTTTCAACATGGGTGATTTTTCCCCCTAGGGGACATTTGTCAACGTGTGGAGATACTCTTTGGTCATCACAACTGGTGAGTGCCACTGACATCTAGTGGGAAGCTGCTAAACATCCCATAATGCCCAGGACAGCCCCCGCAGCAAACAGTCTAAAATATCAGTGGTGCTGTGTTTGAGAACCCCTGAACTATGGTATGGAGAATAGATCATTCAGGAATGGGGAAGAGTGGAAGCAGAAGGCTGGGGCAGGAACCAAGGAGAAATTATGGTTATTTGGACTAAACTGTCAGTGGCAAGGTAAAGTGACTCAAGATATATTTTGGAGATAGAGTTGATAGGACCTGCTGATATATTGGCTGTAGGAAGCGAAGGAAAAAGGAGTCAAGGATGACTCCTCATGTTTTCATTCTGAGCAAATGGGTAGACAATACAGTCATTTACCAAGATGGGAAAGAATAGGCAAGAAATGGGTTGAGAGGGGAGAGATCAAGAATTTTATTTTGGGCACATTAAATGTAAGACCTGTTAGACTTCTCAGTGGATATTCATTAATACATGAATCTGAAACTAAAGGTAGGGATCAGTTATTGAGCATGTAGATAATAGTTAAGGCCATGGGACTGGAGAGGGTGGCTAAGAGGAACAGAGAGGAGAGTGCTGATCTCTCCAATATTTAGGGGCTGAACTGAAAAGGAAGATCCAGCAGTGAGCACTGAGAAAGAGGTGTTAGGGGAGCACCTGGGTGGCTCAGTTGGTTAAGCGTCCAACTTCATCTCAGGTCATGATCTCGCAGTTTGTGAGTTCAAGCCCCACCTCAGGCTCTCTGCTGTCAGCATAGAGCCGGCTTCCAATCCTCTGTCCTCTCTGTCTGTCCCTCCCTCCTCTCTCTATTAAAAATAAATAAACATTAAAAGAGAGAGAGAGAGAGGTGTTAGGGAAGCAAAAGGGAAACCAGGAGAATGCACTATCCTCAAAAATAAGGAAGGAAAGGGTTTGCAGAATGGAGCCATCATCTATACTGAATGTTTCAGAGAGGTCACATACAACGAGAGAGAAAAAAAAAAAGACCTTGAGTTTGGCTGGCTCGATTTGGCCAACAAAGTAGTCACAGACTAGAGTAGCTTGGGTGACATGGAAGATATTGCGCCCTGACTGGTGTGGGTTGCAGAGAGCTTGTTCAGAAGATATAATCAAACAGTATGAATTCTTTCACTAAATATTGCTAAAAAGAGGAAAGAAATGGGATGGTGACAGAATTCCAATTGCACAGCAACAAAGAAGTGTCTTCTTCTTAATAGAATCCTTTCTTTATAAGTCACAATGTGTTACATTTACTTATGAAATTCACCAGTAATCATTTAAACAACTAATTTCATTATTTCCTAGGCATTGGTATATAATACGTGGATTTTATCAACAGTGGAACTCTATGTTATGAATGAAACTAAAATAAAACATCCCGGAGCCACTGAACGAGCTTCAGAACAGTAATTATTTTAAGAATGTAGTTAGGAAACGACCACATAAAGTTCATTTAATTGAAACAACAAACTTTCGTGCACCAGTCAGTAAGGGGGTAAACTTGTCCTCCCAGCAAGTTCTTTCTCCTAAACCTGAAATTATAGCAAGATTTTCATCTTGGCACCGTCACTTCTTAGTTCTCTAAGTTGCTTCATCTCTGGACACACAAGATTCCTCATTTATAAAACAGTAGAGGTTTGGGCGGTGATTAAATGAAAAAAACATGCAAATTGTGTGTGTCCTGCAGGCATTAAAAATCCATCTTCTCACTTCTTTCTGGCACCTTCACTCCGGTACTTTCTGACTTTCTTTACATGGCAGTGCTGGTCATCATGGGGAGTTCTGTTTTCTCCCCCACATCTCTCTTATGATGTCTTCCCACCTCGGCTAGCACACAGTCCAGAATGCAATGGAATTTGATACACTTGCTGCCTATTACCCTGAAGCATCTATATGATGTTAACACCATAGCAAGATTTGTTTCCGTGGTTTCTGTATTTCAGTGTATGAAACATTGTGGATTACCAAATATGTAAGCTATGATGACTTCAGAGTGAGAACTCCACCAAATTGTTGGTTCAGAGTTTAGATACAGTCAGGACCATAAGATACAGCCAGGACCTAAATTATCCAACCACAAACAGAAGATTTTTCTAAGAATGAAAAAAAAAAAGGACCAAAAATCACAATAACTTAAATTATTTATATAAGTAGAAGGGAGAAAAAAGCCTCTTCAAATTAAAAAAAAAAAATGCTACTGCCCTAAATTGAGATTTTTGAAGAGAAAAGAACTTATTTGTTGATTAAATTCTTATCAAAGATGGGGAATGCTATAGGAGACTGTTAAAAACTGAGAAAAAACTGAGGGTTTGCGGGATTGAGGGGTGAGGGGGGGTGGGAGGGAGGGGAGGGTGGGTGATGGGTATTGAGGAGGGCACCTTTTGGGATGAGCACTGGGTGTTGTATGGAAACCAATTTGACAATAAATTTCATATATTGAAAAAAAAAAGATGGGGAATGCTAGGAGGAATCCATAAAGACAAGGAAATTGTAATAATGAAATCTTTGTATAATGTAAGCAAAGCAATCAGTTCCCATACACCAAACCACAGGCTCTAGAGTTCACCAGTTCAGAAGAATGGCATATTCACAAATGTATCATTAGGATGGGCTGAAGGTTTCTGGGTTTGTTTTTTAGACAATGCTGGGAATATCTGCCAAAGAGTGCTCATCCTTTTGTGCTTCCAATAAATGGATGCTGATAGTTCACTCCAAATCCCCAGACTTTTTTTTCCAACCATGGTATTTTGGAAATTTCTTTTATTTCTGAGTTGCCTAGACTTTCTCCTGTCTCTGTGCATACATTTAGGGAATTTTGATGTGAATGTCTCAATGACTGCCTTATTTTTAACTTATTTATGGGCAATTCCTAAGTTCTATCTAGTATTCAACTAATTTAAATGAATGAAAGACATCATTAAGTCATGAACTGTCATTGGAAGAAAGGTGATAAAGCCAGAGGCCCATGTTTTCCTCAGCAAAGTCTGTAACTAGTCAATGGTCATATAGATCCCCATTTGACCCTCTAAAGATCTAGAACTGAATATCCAACTAGAGAGCCCATGCTGATCCCGTTCTATTTGAATGGCTCTACATCTATCCTCTGAATCCACACAGAAACAAACTAATTTCCTTTTCTAGGCAGGCATTGCCCATAACACAACCCAGCTCTGCCTAGTACAGAGTGAGGGATAGGGAGTTCAGGGGATGAGAAGGAGCTGCTTGAGAGGGTAGGTAACCAGGCACAAAGAGAACTCTTGCTTAGCCTGTGAGAAGAGCATAGGTGAATGGGGGTGGTGGGAGTAGACAATGCCTTCTGTTAATGTTAAATACTTTTCAGGTCATAGTTTGAACCCTGTGCACAGACTGAAGGATGCATGCCATTTTAGCCCCAGTTAACAAGTGATTTTCACACTTTTGTCCCTTCCAGTCTCAAATCCCCCACTACCGCTCTGCATTTCTTACATTGGAGCCTAAACATCCCAGAACACCATCTCTGTGAATATTCTGAGATGTGCCTAATGGAGGGAGGATAATGTCCTTGGGTTAGGGTAAAGACTGTTTTGGAGATACTGACCTATGTTCAGCAGCCTTCCTAGGGCAGTTTCCACAATGAATGAATCCTATCTTTAAACATGGAGCTCACTTGGGCTTTTGAAATGTGAAGTCAGTGCCAAGTAGGACCAATCAGAGTCTGGTGTAATTTCTGCCATGCAAATCTCTTTTATGTAAATTGTGTCTTAGGGAGCTTCCAAACGCATACAGGTGGGGAGTGATTACAGAAAGTCCATAATTCTTCTCATATTATTAGCATCTTCAGTGCAAGAATTCTGACAGAGACACTAATGATGAAGCAGCCAAAAAGGAAATTAAGAAAACAATCCCATTTAAAATTGCGTAAAAAATAATAAGATATCTAGGAAAAATTTAACCAAAGAAGTGAAAGACATGTACTCTGAAAACTATAAAATACTGATGAAAGAAACTGAAGATAATACAAAGAAATGTAAAGACATTCCATGCACAAGGATTCGAAGAACAAATGTTGTTAAAATGTCTATACTTCCCAAAGCAATCTACAGATTTAATGCAATCTCTATCAAAATACCAACAGCATTTTTCATAGAACTAGAACAAATAATCCTAAAATTTGTATGGAACCACAAAAGACCTCAAATAGCCAAAGCAATCTTGAAAAAGAAAAACAAAACTGGATGTATTCCAGACTTCCAGTTATATTACAAAGATGTATTAAGTATGGTTCGGCACAAAAATAAATACATAGATCAATGAAACAGAATAGAAAACCCAGAAATAAACCCACAATTATATGGTAAACTAATGTTTGACAAAGGAAGAAAGAATATGCAATGGGAAAAAGTCTATTCATAAATGGTGCTGGGAAAACTAGACAGCTACATGCAAAAGAATGAAGTTGGACCACTTTCTTACACCATACACAAAAATAAACTCAAAATGGATCAAGGACCTAAATGCGAGACCTGACCATAAAAATCCTAGAAGACACTATAGGCAGTAATTTCTCTGACATCAGCTGAAGCAACATTTTTCTAGATATGTCTCCTGAGGCAAGGGAAATTAAAGCAAAAATAAACTATTAGGACTACATAAAAAAAAAAAAAACTTCTGCACAGCAAAGGAAGCAATCAATAAAACTAAAAGGCAACTGATGGAATGGGAAAAGATATTTGCAAATGACATATCAGATAAAAGTTCAGTACCCAAAATCTATAAAGAACTTACCAAACTCAACACCCAAATAATCAAATAATTGGGTGAAGAAAAACAAATAATCCAGTGAAGAAACGGGCAACAGACATGAATAGACACTTTTCCAAAGAAGATACCCAGATGGCTAATAGACATGAAAAAAATCACTCATAATCAGGGAACTACGAACCAAAACCACAATGAGATAAAACCTCACACCAGTCAGAATGGCTAAATTGAACAACTCAGGAAACAACAGATGTTGACAAGGATGTAGGGAAAGGGGAACCATTTTGCACTGTTAGTGGGAATTCAAATTGGTTCAGCCAATCTGGAAAACAGTATGGAGGTTTCTCAAAAAATTAAAAATAGAACTACCCTATGACCCAGCAATTGTGCTACTGGGAATTTATCCAAAGGATACAAAAATGCTGATTTGAAGGGGCACATGCACCCCAATGTTTATAGCAGCTCTATCAACAATAGCCATATTATAGAAAGAGCCCAATGTCCATTAACTGATGAATGGATTAAGAAGATGTGGTATATATATATACAATGGAATACTACTCCACAATGAAAAAGAATGGAATTTTGCCATTTGCAACAACGTGGATGGAACTTGAGGGTATTATGCTAAGCGAAATAAATCAGAGAAAGAGAGATATCATATGACTTCACTCATATTGGAATTTGAGAAACTCAACAGATGAACATAGGGGAAGGGAAGGAAAAATAAGATAACAGAGAGGGAGGCAAACCACAAGAGACTATTAAATATAAACAGGGTTGCTAGAGGGGAATGTGGTAGGGGGTATGAGTTAAATGGGGGATGGACGTTAAAGAGGGTACTTTTCAGGATGAGCACTGATAGTCATATGTAAGACACAATTGCTGGGTTCTACTACAAGACTACATTGTATGTTATCTAACTTGAATTTAAATAAAAAAGAAATCTTGCCATTTGCAACAACATGGATGGAGCTAGAGAATATAATGCTAAGTGAAATAATTCAGAGAAAGACAAAGAGCATATGATTTCACTCATATGTGGAATTTAAGAAACAAAACAAATGAGCAAAGGAGAAAAATGAGAGAGACAAACCAAGAAACAGACTCTTAACTCTAGAGAATAAACTGATGGTTACCAGAGGGGAGGTGCATGGAGGAGATGGGTGAAATAGGTGATGGGAATTAAAGAGTACACTTATCACAATGAGCACTGAGTAATGTACAGAACTGTTGAGTCACTATACTGTACACCCAAAACTAACATAACACTGTAGCTTAACAATACTGGAATTAAAATGAAAAACTCAACAACAACAAAAAAGACTTCTGATATAGAAAAGCTCCAAAAGTTCTAAGATTATTCATTCTTCAGGGGATGCTTCTCTATTTTTGGTAGTATTTTATTTCCCTTAGTATTATTCTATCTGCCTTGGCATCATTTTACTTTCTTAAAAAACTTTTTTTAAGCTTCATGTGGTGTGGATGAATCTTTAGCCTTGGGATAAAAGTCAATTCATAGCAATTTAGTAGTATCTAGTGATTCTCAGGATTGTCCTACTTAAGACAGGTTAAACTGTTCAACAGGTTAAAACTGTTTCCAGATCCCCCACATTATTATTTATATCCATTGATTGAGAAACCGCATAATGACAGAAGCAGACGCACTTGAACAGAGAATAGTAGCAACTGAACAAGTTCACTAGTTTTCAAGACAGTACAAATACATGTCATATTAATCCTACACTTTTCAGGAAGTGCTTAGTGTGCTATAAGAATGAGTCAATCTTTTAATGTGGTGGCTGCTCAGGAGTCTGCCTCCATCCTTTCCTCATACTTCCCCACCTCCCCACGAAGAGTTCCTTAAAGCCCTGATACCTTTGTTAAGCAGTGTGCCAACTCATAACACTCATTGGTTTTGCCCAGAATGCAAGATAACTCTTCTGGCTTGACCTGATTAGATCCTAAGTTAAAACCATAGAATTTGGTGCTAGGGGGCAGTAGAAATCATCTAGTTTTACCACCTTAATTCCCCAATAAGTAACCTAAGGCCAAGGCATTGGAGTGGCTAGCATAGGGCATGGAGAGTAGGACAGAACCAGGTCTTTCTGGTGCCCAGTCCCTGCCCCTGTCTTATATATAGAAGAGCCAGGCCTGCATCCCAAGCATTGGCTACTCCCTAAGGCCTGAAGATTCTCCAGTGTGTCAGGTTGTGTCCTGCTTTCAGCACTCTACTCATATAACTCCTCTCACCCACAATCTATTTCTCTCCACAATTATCTGGCAGAAATTTGGTGCATTTTCAAAACTTGGCAGAGTAGAATCTTCCCATGAAGCATCTTTAGACCCTCTCAAGTCAAATAAGACCCTTTTTTTGTGCTTCTACCGTAGAAAGAATAATGATAATGGCTAACATTTACTGAGCATTTACCATGTGCCAGTAATGTTATAAATTATATATCACTCAATTTTTATAACATCCTATGCCATAGGAACTATTATTTGTCTCCAGGATGAAAATGAGAAAACTGAAATTCAGAGATTTAAGTAATTTTTAAGAAGTGCCTACAAGTGAGATGCCTCACTGGCCGCGTGAGTTAAGTATCCACACGCTTAAGTACTGTGCTATCAACAGTTGTTGAGGCACATCACCCATAACATGGGAGTGTACTCATGTTTGACATAGGTCTTTCTTTCCCACTAGACTGTAAACCCCTCAGAGCAAGGGCTTGTGTTTTGACTTTTTTTCTCTCCATACCTAGCAGTTTCTGGCAGAGAGCAAGTTGTCAATAAACATTTGCTGAATGAATGCATGGAGGAAAGAATCATTTTGCATCAGGGATTCTTAAAGTGCAGTTCCAAAACAGTCCGTGCACAATGGTTTATAAATGAGAGGCCCAGACTAGTGATTTTTTGCCTGAATAATGACTTCCCCAAATAGACACTACAGATTGTTGGCAAAAATGTCAGATACTTAAAAGGCTTTATATAGTAGCACAATCAAATACCTCTATAGGTCACTATGAGAATTTCAGATTTCTCTCTCTTCTTTTCTTGCTAAGGAAGAAAGGGGAGCAAGAGAGGAAGCAGGGAACAGCGGGAATAGTGTCAGAGTGGAGGCCGAGAGAGACAGCCCCACTTTCTGCTCTGTAGTCACTTAGCTTCCTGAGAAATGCTGGCATGGGAGATAGCCATAAAAACAACTCTTTCCAGTTTTAAAAAAGATATGCTTTTACATGCTCTCTAAGGCCTTTTAAAAGCAAATATTCTGGGATTCTAAAATTCACCTCTAAATTTCACCGTGGCCCCCGGGTGGATCCAAAATTCAAGTCATAGGAAAAATCTTGGTTACTTTAGAATTCTTCAAAGTACATATTTTCTATTGTACAGTTTTGAAGCTGCTTTTAAAAGACAGAAAATGAAAATTTAGAAAATGAAACTAAACCTACTCTTCTTTCCCAAGGGCAGAGCCTTCAAAGACTTTGTGTTTGTGGTGCTGAGGACCAAAGATGCTCTCACCTATAAAAATGGTCATCAGCCAACAAGAGCTGAAGACACGCCGTGACCCCGAGCTAACCCTCCAGCCCAGCTTGGTCTGCCTGTCTGTCAAATGCAGGGTGGGAGCTCATCAAAGGTCTCTTCCAAGGCAAATGTTCCATGATTTCACACACTCCTGAAATCAACTCGTGATCTCCCTTTACACCACCAGCAAGGGAGGGCATCAGATCAAAACCCCCTGCCAAATATGGCCTTTTGTAGCAACATGGATGGAACTGGAGAGTGTTATGCTAAGTGACATAAGTCATACAGAGAAGGACAGATTCCATATGTTTTCACTCCCATGTGGATCCTGAGAAACTTAACAGAAGACCATGGGGGAGGGGAAGAAAGAAAAATGGTTGAGAGGGAGGGAGCCAAAACATAAGAGATGCCTAAAAACTGAGAATAAACTGAGGGTTTATGGGGGGTGGGAGGGAGGGGAGGGGTGGTGATGGGCGTTGAGGAGGGCACCTGTTGGGATGAGCACTGGGTGTTGTATAGAAACCAATTTGACAATAAATTTCATAATAAAAAAAAAGCAAACAAAAAACAAAAAACAACCCCCCCCCCTTCCCCGCACCACATACCACTCTTTCTTCTACTGCCTTTCTATTAATGCTGTAGCTTTGGTCACAGCCATTATCTCTCCATGACTATTGGAAGTTCAAAGTCACTTACTTCTTTCTTTTGACTTTGATTCTCCTCATCCTCCACCCTGCCTACAATTTTTCTGGATGACTGGGAATTATCTGAGAACATGCCAATACTCACTTATGTCATATTCTAGACACAAATCTTGAGATTCACACCCATTTCCTACCATAAGAGAAATACAGTATATATGCATTTAAAATATGACTTTCTTTGGAAAAAAAATCCTTAATTTCACAAATAGTTTATTTGGTGCAAAATTTGAAATTATCTTGAGTTTTTAGTTCTCGTGATTTTCTCATTAAATATATTTTGCTTTAAAAAAATACAGTAACAAAAAATTTAGTATTTGGAATTAATACTAAATGGTCAATAAATGACCATTATTTAATAAAAGAGGCTATGACATTTTCCAGTGCTTAGCTATGAAGCTCTCAGCATGCAAGTCCCTGATAGATATTTTTGAACAACTCACATAAGCTATTCTTAATATCATAAGCTTCCTTTTATCCTCTACCACTTTCTTTTTTAAACCTGTTAGATATATTCACAGAATATCACATTTTCCTCACAAGCTGTTTTAATTTGCATTTTTCTCAATGACTAATCTGACATGCCAGATAGGAGATTCTTATTTTTTTCCAACTTAGGAAATGCTACCAAAGTATTTTGTTTTGTTTTTGTAAATTCTGAGAAATCTAGCAATAATAGACAAGAAATAAAGAGTCCAATGTCTACATGTTCTTGTTCTCAAGATGGTCATATTTTTGAGATTATCCTTTCTGCAAAATGGCAGTCCACGTTTCCTTTTCAGAAAGTCATAAAAGTGTTGCCAGAATCAATATTTTAAATTCTTGTGTTGGTTTCAGACAGCAGGATTCACAGTGGTAATACCGTATACCATGTGTTTCTATTTGAAATTATCTGAGTTTCTTATTTGTAGTTATGCTGCAAGATGGTGTGATTCTGAGTTTCCTTTTCTCCCAAAGATTTTATTGCCTTATTTTTTAGAAGAATGAATTTTCTTATTTCTAAGACATTGAGAAACGATTCCATTTCTCTATATTTGTACCAAGAAGAAGGAAGCAGTTATCCATTTCCATTTCTTCTGTGTCATATTAGTTGCCAGGAGAATCCTCCTTGTACTTTCAGTGGCCATTTGTCTCCCAGTTATTTATAGTCAACTAATGATCACTCTTCCGGAACTTTGTCTGTGTTCCACATGTTTGGTTGGAATAAAGCAGTCAGTTGGCAAGAAAGCTCAATGAGGAAACCCCTCAAAAACTGGCTTGAGGATTTTCCATGTTTGTTGTTGGTTAGAAATAGGACT
The DNA here is from genome assembly GCF_014898765.1 of Herpailurus yagouaroundi. Lineage (NCBI taxonomy): Eukaryota > Metazoa > Chordata > Mammalia > Carnivora > Felidae > Herpailurus > Herpailurus yagouaroundi. Next base: position 70,893,510 of record NW_024412377.1, read on the forward strand.
CAGGAAGTACTCATTCTGTACTCATCACCAGTAACAATCAGAGATTTAAAATAAATGGAGAATCCCCATGTGAATGGTAGTTAAGTTCCTAAATGTATGTGATTGCACTTTTGCCATTGGCATTTTCATACCTTAAGTAAATCTTGCATCTGAAAGATAAGATGATTCTTCTAGAAAATTCTCATGACTGTGGCTGAAGAAACCACAAAGTTCAAAGGGGAGCCAAGAGTTGAGGCTGAGGGATAGCAAAGACTTAGAAACAGAGGTTATTTCGGTTTGCAGAAGGAATGGGGCAAGTAAATGGCCTGACCTACTGGTGGCTTTACTTTTGAAAGAGTCATAACGGTTTCTTGAGAAGTTAGGCACAAAGACCTCAGACTGAGAATAGGGGTGACATAGAGGTTAAACAGACATCCCCAGACTAAGAGAAATGAGTAAAAATCATTTCTAAGGCTGGAGAATTCAAGACTAGTCCATCCATTCAGTAGCATTTATTGAGGATTTATTGTATGTAAGTCACCAATTATGTTACTATGCACACTCACCTCACTACTAAACAGAATGTTCCCCTGTCCCCTTCTCTTAGGAGTTGCTCCTCACTCATCTCACGGTCATGAGATCGAGCCCTGTGTTGGGCTCTGTGCTGACAGCGTGGAGCCTGCTTGGGCTTCTCTCTCTCTCTCTCTCTCTCTCTCTCTCTCTCTCTCTCTGCCCCTCCCTCACTTCTCTCTCTCTCTCTCTCAAAATAAATAAACTTAAAAAAAGAAAGTATATACTTTCTGCTTTGTAATTGTACAAGCCCTCTTAAGCCTCAGCTTGCCTTTTTATTTTAGAATCATGTTGAAGACCACATGGCATTCTAACCTACTGAACTTTTCTTACCAGGTTTCCTAATGCTATAGACTCAGTAGGCACATGGTCACAATTCCTATATTTAACTAATTGTTTTGCTATCACATGACAATGACTGCCAATTTGTAATGGTGTGTTCACTGCCTTCTACCCAGTTTGCAGTCAGCAAGTCTCACTTTTTATAGTCTGTTATTTTCAACACCTTATTTCTGGGAACAAATTCTGTTCCCATTAAGATATATTTGGTTGGGATGCATCTGGGTGGTTCAGTTGGTTAAGTGTTTGCCTCTCAATTTTAGCTCAGGTCACAATCTCACCGTTAGTGTGTTTGAATCCCACATCAGGCTTTTATCTGTTATGTCAAATAAACATATATTTGACATAAAAGATAAATTTGGTTGGAGGTAACGCAACATGCTGGATGGCTTAAACATCAAAAGTAATTTATTGGCTCATGTAATAAACAGTTTGGAGGTAATGTAGGCTTCAAGCATGGTTTGATCAGGGCTCTGGCCCCATTTCTCTGTGGTGCTTGGCTCTGCCCTCCTCTTTGTGTTAGTTTGGTCTTAGGTTGTCTTCTCTCATGGTAGTGAAATGGCTGCCAATGGCTACCAAGACTACGTGTTTCTTGTTTACAAAGAATAAATTTCTCTCTAACTTTCACATCTTTTCTGTCACACAATACAGAGAAGCTTTGGTTCACAATTAAGTTGTAGTTAATCATTTCCACATCTTCATGTACTAACTCAACAGGTACTCCTGACAAAATGTAATCCCATCACCAAATAAGGAGATAGGAGATCTCAGTCCACTCACCTATTTTCACAAGCATTTTATTTCACGACACTTCATGTTAAGCAGATTTTCTCTTACCAGACTCTAAGACCCATTTAAATTTTCCTCTTGCTCTTGAAAAGGACAATTTTCCTTATTTCCAAATTGATGTCTGAGAGCAAAGAGGACATATGGTTTTTGGTAAAACTGCAAAGTCTTTGGGAAAGAAGCTGTCCCAGGATAGAACACTCTTTCATGCTACTTTTTCCTTTCTGACTCCACTCCTGCTCTTAGAGGTGTCAGTAGAAAGAGGAACAAGTCACCCTAAAGACACATAGCTTTGGGATGATGTTACCACCTTACACATACACCCTGGAATTTAGATATCTGGCTGCAGTGGGATCTGCTCCTTCACTTCTATGCCAACTCTGCAGAGGGTCCCGCGTCCCTACTTTGTACCCAGCACATCTGTATTTTAGAATCAGCTCTTGTTGTTCTATTCCTTTTCACTAAGGCATAGGCAAACATATTATGGTCTCCAAATAGATTCAAACCACTTTCTTAAGAGCAGACTCAAGTATTAGATGTTCATGTGTAATATGGGTTTACTTAGAACATCCAACCACATGTTCAACTACAAAGGAAATCAGATTAGAGGAAGATGTAGTCAAAGTGGTACTTAGTAATCTCCCAAGGCCAGGGTCCAACCCTCTGACTCTGTCTGTGAAATGTACAGAGGTGTACCAAAGGAGGCCTGAGGGAAGTCAGGAGGAAATGCATTGTCCGTCTTAAGAGAATTTCTGATAAATTCTAAACGAGCAGAAAGGAATTTGGAAATTTGGAAAACACCACACAAATAGCCCAGAAGTTGCAGCAAACGATATATTTGGTGGTTCAAGTTCACAACTCTCTCTCTCAAAATGCCATTATTTGGGACCCTACATGGAGTTAGGTCTTACAATCCAGCCTTTCCCCATCACAATGCCCTTCTTGATTTAGATAACAAAACCAAGCAGAATACAGTCTGACACCACCTTGGATAAGACAATGGATAAAAGATTATGCCATCCACTCCTGGATTGGATAGAGCTGGAGTTCCGTTAGTGGACAATCCACCTAAATCATTCAAGGCTCTTGTGCTATGGCACCTTCGACGTCTCAGGACAGCTCTCACTCCTCTCCCAGACATCTCTCCTATTTCCCAAGCAGCTCAAATGCCCAGCAATTCAACCATGTGATAAATACAAATTAAACTTTTGGCTGTCCCCAACTTTATTATGAACACCTGGGGGGAGCCAATTTAAGGGAATAAGCATTCAAGGGAAGACATAGCTATTTTGTTATCATTGTGCACAAAAACAGGTGGATGCAAATTCCTCACTTTATTGCTTTGTTTGGTTTGCTTCATTTCCTCCCATCAAGACCTTCTCTCTCTTTCTATAACCTGTTTTGTATTCTGCTGGTAGATCTAGTTCCTCCTCAACACAGAAAGAAAGCTAAATTGTTTTGAGATAAAAATGTCATCTGCCTCCCTCAAAATGGGAAATTCAATCATACAAATGACTGTACAAATGACTGTGGAGGCTGGTTCTCCATTTCCAATGTGGTGTCACTTAGAATGAGATGTCCTTCAGCAGCTGTTGTGCATTATTATGGAGGCTGAAAGCCCATTCCTCCAATCACAGCAAAGGACACCCAAAGCTGCTGCTCCCTCCCTCAAACAAATCACTCCAGGCTGCAAATCTTAATTGTCAACAGCAACCAAGAGAGCAGACTGCACTGGGGAAATCCAGTGCACCCAGCTTGGAGTATGGGCCAGAAACACAAATAGGAGCAGAGACTTGCTGTGTAGCCTGGAGACACATAAGTACCTCTTCCAACTGTGACATTCTTTGTCAGGTGAAGGTATAGAGGGCCTGAGAGCCCCAAGAGGGGAAGGGGCCACAAAGCTCGGTAACACGTCAGCTGGCTTCAACCAGATTTCCACTCCTTCATTCCGACTAAACATTCCCTTGGGACTATTGCTCTTCTCTGTTTGATAGTGTTCTTTAGGCAAACTCAGAACATGTTTTTTAAAACAAGTGTTTATGTTAATTTATTTTTGAGAGAGAGAGAGTGAGACAGAGACAGAGGGAGAGGGCCAGAGAGACAGAGACACAGAATCAGAAGCAAGCTCCAGGCTTTGAACTGTCAGCACAGAGCCCGACACGGGGCTTGAACCACGGACCATGAGAACATAACCTGAGTGGAAGTCAGATGCCCAACTGAGCCACCCAGGTGCCCAAATTCAGAACATATTTTAAAGATCCTCCCTGTTGATGGGGGGTGGGAGGGAGAGGAAGGTAGGTGATGGGTATTGAAGAGGGCATCTTTTGGGATGAGCACTGGGTGTTGTACGGAAACCAATTTGACAATAAATTTCATATATTAAAAAATCAATAAATAAAGATCCTCCCTTTCAGTAGATGCAGTTTAAAGACAACTTTAGTTTTTGAAATACCCATATTATACAGCCTCATGATTAGAAGGAAAAGGGCTCATTATTAAAGACATCTGCTGGGCACCTGGGTGGCTCAGTCAGTTGAGCATCCAACTTCAGCTCAGGTCATGATCTTGAGGTCCGTGGGTTCGGGCCCCGCATCAGGCTCTGTGCTGACAGCTCAGAGACTGGAGCCTGCTTCGGATTCTGTGTCTCCCTCTCTCTCTGCCCCTAACTGACTCACATTCTGTCTCTGTCTCTCTCAAAAACAAATAAACATAAAAAAAAATAAAATAAACATGTCTGCCAAGGAACAGTCAATAAAGATCTACAACCAGTTCATTTTAATATGCCCAGATAACTGATAACCCCACCAAGAATGGGAGCAATAAATTAAAGTGCACTAGTTGGTATCCACAAAAATGGTGACAGGAAGGGAAATACTTGTGTGCATATCTGGGGCCAGGCCTCAGTGTAAGGGATTTTCATGTGCATTATCTCCTATAGTCCTAGAAAACCCTGTTAGATAAAATTATAACTTCCATTTTTACAGGTAAGAATAGTGAAGTTGACAATATTTAAATTGGCCAAGTTTCTACACAGAGAGTGAGTGAACTAGAATTTGACCTGTCTAGCTCTATGCTCTTTTCATTACATATTTCAATTTTGGGCATATGACTTCAAGAAAGCAGATTTAAGTAAACCTTTCCCACTGTGGGCCTGATCAATTTTAAGAATAAGTCCTATATGGGAATATTGCTTCTGGGAGGAGTAAATTACTCATACCTCAAGTAATAAAACTTTCTCTCCTGTTTTTCCATCTCTAAAACCTTCTCTTCCCTTTTCCTATTTGCATAAGCATGGGGATTTACAATAGCATAAAAACAGTAATTCTAAGAGAAATGTAATTATATTCCTCTAAAAAAGTGGCCGCCTAGGGGAATCCATATAATTCTTTCCCTCATCAAAAGTTACCCTTCCAAAAAAAAAAATACAAAACAAACAAGCAAACAAAATGATAGGAACACACACACACACACACACACACACACACACACACACGCAAATTCTACATGTGTCTCCTAGCCTGGCTGGTAAACTCCTTACAGAAAGAAATCATTGGTCTGAGACTTCATCAGGAATTGAGGAACTCACATTGGAAATGAATGGTAGCTTGGCTGACTTAGACACTTCTCAAATTGCTGGGGGTGGATCTGAGGGTTTATCTTGAGGGAGCCCAGGGTTTAGAGAGACAAGGGAAGCCAGCCAACACTCTGCAGGAGAAATGCAGGACTGGGTCAGAGGTAGGAGTGAAGCTGAAAGTATAGAGCCAAGAGGTTAGAGTCTGGTGGAAGCAGAGATCTAAGTACAAGAAGGACAGAACAAGAGTGAAGACAATCATGGGACACCTGGGTGGCTCAGTGGGTTCAGCATCCAACTCTTGGTTTTGGCTTAGGTCATGATTTCACAGTTTCATGAGTTCAAGCCTTGCATCAGGCTCTGCACTGGTAGCATGGAGCCTACTTGGGATTCTATCTCTCTCCCTCCCTCTCAGCCCTCTGCCACTCACACTGTCTCTGTCTCTCTCAAAATAAATAAACTGAAAAAAAAAAAGAGTGAGGACGATCACCATGAACAGCGTTGAAGAATACATAAAACTTTTCACTTTGGGATGGCTCAATTTTTAAAGTATACCGCACGTAAGATGGGTAATATGTGGTAGATAGGACAAGTACCTAAAATGGAGACTCACAAAAATGATCCATAAAATACATGTGGGTTTTATTATTGTTATTGTTATCATATTACCTTAGGTCAGCAAGGTTTCCAATCTCAACAACAGCTCCATTCTTTCCCCTGGAGAATACATTTGTCCTTTTCCTTTCTGTGAGGATAATCTTCCTGATGCACACAGGTCATTGTGCTTCAATGTTACATATTTTCTTACCTCCCTTATCTTGCCATGTTTTCTATTATCTACATTATTCCAAATGTGACTTGCATGGTTTTACATTTCCTACTGAGTTGTACAATCATTCATGTGCTTCCTTCTCACAAAGTTCCCTGAAAAAAGATGTATAGTCTCTGGAAGCAGTGCATTATTACCTGTAAAGTAAAATTGAGACACTCAGAACATCAGCATGGAGATAATTCTCTAGCCATGGAGCCCATAGAAACCTGTCTTATACAAATATTCCATTTTAGTGTTACACAAAGAATAATCTAGTACATAAAGAGTCCCCCTAGAAGTTAAGTAAGCACTATTATAAACTTGTTTTGCAACACCTATGTAAGGGACATTGTGTTTCAATATTGAATAATAAAACATTGAAATACAAAACATTGTGGAGCCTGCTGTTATGCTCAAAATAAAACTGACGCAATTCTTATTTTTTTTATAGAAACCTAGCTTATTTTAATGTTTATTTTTGAGAGAGAGACAAGCACAAGCAAGGGAGGGGGAGAGAAAGAGGGAGACATGGAATCTGAAACAGGCTCCAGGCTCTAAGCTGTCAGCACAGAGTCCCACGCATGGCTCAAACTCATGAACTCATGTGAGATCATGACCTGCGCCGAAGTCACTTAAATGACTGAGTCACCCAGGCACACCCACAATTCTTTTTTTTTAATTTTTTTTTTTTGAGAGAGAGTACAAGCGGGGGAGGGGCAGAGAGAGAGGGGTACAGAGAATCAAAACAGGCTGTCAGAGCAGAGCCCAACGTGGGGCTCAAACTCAGGAACCCCGAGATCATGATCTCAGTTGAAGTTGTATGCTTAACCAACTGAGCCACCCAGGCACCCCAAAACTGATGCAATTCTTAAGTTAAAACTTGGAAAGTAGATTGTTACCACCTGGAGGTGGACTCAGGTTGGAATGGGAACCCTCTCAAAGTGTTTGCCTGACTCTGCACCCCTCCCTAGAGAAGAGTAGCTCTTATCTTTCCTTGGCCAATGCACTCATACTCTGTCAAGATGAAAAAAAGTTCTTCAGATACATGTACCGTGAAAGGAATATTCTTGAAGCAGAGGAACAGTATGTCCATCCTTCTATTCCCTCTACGTACACTTCTTCAGAGCATCAGAGAGGTGCCAAGACCTTGAGCTCTGCAATCAGGTTGATTCCAGCAAGTCTCTGAGCCAACTTTAAGTCCCATTTGGGGCAGAAATCGAGAGAGTGTTATTTTCTGCCCTCCAAAGCTCTGGAGCATGCTTTGATAGAATGTTTCAAATCAATACAATGCAAGTCACACTCTAAAGTTCTTGAGGATTAAAATGTGCCTGAGAACAGGTTGCCAGCATATTGAGCCAGAATACAAAAATTTCTTCTTTTGAATACAGAAAACCTCCTGAGGTCTCTTCACTACATCACCACACAGTCTCCTTTAGAGGGCTCGCAGTTGGGCTGGTTAAAAGCAACTCTGAACGCTATCACCCCTATTATATCTGCTTTGAGGGTGAAAGATTCTTCTAACTTAGTATTTGTTGTGTTTGCAGATCTTTTTTGGTCTCTTACGATTTGGAAATGGGAATGCACAGCTGCAGAGTGGCAATCAAAGTGGGGGAGGTGATCATTTACATTCTAACACACAGAGATTTCCTAGTCAAGGTTACTTATAAATCAAATAGACGTCATTTTATAAACACCCCCTAACAACTGTACTCCATTACCAAAATGGGAAGCAGTGCTGTTAATGGGTATCTAAGGACTGAAATCAATTTAACTTACAGGCACTCAGCTGCTACAACAGTTGTGAACATATCTGAATTTTAATAAACGCTGATTAGTATTAATATCATACAAGACTTTAAATGTGGCTGGCATGAAATTCTCAATCTAATGAACAGAGAAGCCTGTTGACAAAGATACATTCTCTATTCCCTTGTCTAAAGAAATTTTCCATAGGTTTGACAGTATTACCATCAGTTTCACAAAGATATCATGGCATTTAGTTAGTGTTTGATACTGTAACACTCTCATGAAAAGAGAGTAACTACAAGACTCACATGTCATTCAGAGACAACATGGAAATGATACAGAGCAAACCCAGGAGCAGCAAGTGGAATGTGAAAATTAGGACGAAAGACAGTGAAGATATGCAGGCCGTGATGACACAGAACAGCTGGGGAGTGAGGGCCTGCTCCTTAGAGAAGAAGCTGACAGCAGCCATGACCTGCATGAGGAGTGATAATGCTGGGACATGGCTCCACTTTTGTTTCCTTTCAACAGGAGTGTAAAGGAGCAAAATGAAGGGAAGTGTAACCTATCAATTGGAATTGCAAACATGTCTGATTTTCGCAAGTTTCATGTGAACTCTGAGCTCTGATTTCTTTCTATTTTCTCACTCATCATTGTTTGCCTTGACTACCCTGTGATGTAAGAAAACTGGACTCAGAGTGGATAGTTAATTGTTAGAATAGTATGAATCAGTGGGTTTTATTTGAATAATATCTATTGTCTAGGATACTTATAGATATTTTAATGGATATATTGAAGTATAATTGACAAATAAAAATGATATATATCGAAAGTGTACTCCTTGATGTTTTAACATATGTATACATTGTGAAATTTTCACCACAATCAAAGTGGGTAACATATCCATCACTTCACATAGTTACCATACTTTTCTTTGTCTTTTTATTAATGGTGAGGACACTTAGGCACATTTCGCACGTACAATACACTATTGTTAACTATGGTCATCATGCTCTACGGTAGGTCTTCAGGGCTCATTCATCACAAAGGTGACACTGCAGTGAGATGGAGGAAAGGATTCTCTTTTCAATAACTGGTGCTGGGTAAAATGGATATCAATATGGAAGAAAAAAAAAGAATATGTAACCCCTCCCCCACTATATACAAAAAGAAAATTCTAAGAGGGCTGCAGATTCAAACATGAAAGGTACAAGTTTCCTTTTTTTTTTTTTTTTGAGAGAGAGAGTGAGTGGAGGAGTAGGGCAGAGAGAGAGAGAGACAGAGAGAGACAGAGAATCTTAAGCAGGTTCCATGTTCAGCACAGAGCCCGATGTGGGGCTCAGTCCCACGACTCTGGGATCATGACCTGAGCTGAAATCAAGAGTCAGCTGCTCAACTGAGCCACCTAGGTGCTTCACCTTTGCTTTATATGGGTTTCTGGGGTCCTAATGACACAGTTTCTTTATCTGGGTGCTATTATACAGGTATGCTCAGTTTGTAAAACCGCATGCAACTGCGTACTTACAATTTGTTTACTTCTCTGTAATAAATGTTATACATCTGTTAGAGCTGTTATACTTCAATAAGAAGTTTTAAAAATCAAGTAACATCTGAACTTAAATGTTAACGGGTCCTTACTCTCTCTTACAACCCGCAGAAAAGTTGAAAAATTGTTAATACCATAAGCACACATATGATGTACACCTATATTCACCAGTTGTCAAAATTTTACATTTGTTTTCTCCCTCCCTCCCTCTCTCTTTCTGTCCACCCACATACATATCCACTTTAATTGAACCAGCTAAGAGTAAATTGTACCATTTTAACTGAACCAGTTACGAGTAAATTGTAGACGTGACTACATTTCACTTCTAAATTCTTCACTGTGGATCTCCTAAGAACAAGGACATGACCACATCAGCACTACATAACCACATTCTATTTTCATATTTTAAAAAGTGTCTTATGTAAATTAAGTGTTCATACTTTCCCAATTGTCTCAGTAATGTTGTACAGTGTTGTTGTTGTTGTTGTTTTTGTGTTTTCAAAGAGCCAGACTCCTAACAATCAGTTGTCAAGTCTCTTCAGGGGCAGTTGCTCTCTTCCTCCCTGCCTGCCCCAGGAGGGAGGCTTTCTACCGTCTCTACCTTGCCCTTGGTCTCTGCAGGCACTCGTGGCATCTGTGAGATGGACTGGAAGTGTTAGGACAGCCCTTGTGTTTGAAGCTCCCAGAGGCCACGTGTTGTTAAGCTTGCTCACCCTCAACGTCCAGCAATTCATTAAAGCTTTGATCTGAAATGTTAAACTCACTTGTAGAGTCACCCCATCTTCCCTGTGTCCTGCCCCAGGCAAACCAATGTTCCTGTACCTTCTCTTCCTGGAGGTACCCATTTTTTCCCCTTAGATTTCACAATAGGTGGATGCACTGAAAAACTTAGCTTAGTCTGTTATTCAGTCTGTGGTTGAAGTTTCTCTGGATGTATCATTACCTTTAAAGTTGTTGTGTTGTTGTTATTGTTGTTGCTGTTGGTGGTGGTGGTGGTTTTGTGTAGGTGTGTGTGTGTGTGTGTGTGTGTGTGTGTGTGTGTGTGTGTGTGTTTGAGGCTATTTTTTCCCTCCATTTTTGTCCTATCTGCTTTCTATATTCTAGGAATTTCCCATCTTTTTTTTATATATGTTGATAGCATGATTTGTAGATTTGCTTTCTTGTGCTGCTGAAGATTTATTCACAGTAAAATATATTTTCTATTGCTAAAAGGAATTTGAGCTGGGAAGAGAGAGGTAAATGCATGTGCTCAATCCATTGTTTTGCTCTCATTTCTATTTTGATTCTTTTAACTTTACATCAAGATTTCTTGCAATTAGGGCCAACTGTGTACAAGCAGATGATTTCATCAACTCTCAAGTTGTTATACCCACCCCTTCACTCTCCTAAGTTTTGTTCTTCCCTCTTTTGCTCCCCAAATAAAGAGAACAGAGAGAAGGCAGTTATGAAAATCATATACCACTTTTGCTTCTGTGTTCACCCATTGTGGGAAAAAGTTGATTTTGGTTAAAATTTCTCCCTAAAATGAAGGCCCTGAAGTATTAGATTTCCTCCCCACCTGAATACCCAATGCGTGGATAACAGAAGCACTGTCATAACCTTCAAATAACTGGAACATTTTGATGAAATAAGCCTATTCAATAAGCCATCAAAAGCACAAAGGAAGTGGAATCAAGTTGATAACCTCTTTTAGGGAACTAAGATGGAAGTGGATGGCACAACCTCAGAGACAATAATGATATTTCCTAATTGGACTACAGAGTGCAGAATGTCTTATCAACAGATAATATGGCATAGTGCAGCCCATAATTAAAGGGAAAGATTTTAAAGAAGCAGATTTTGAAAGGGACATAAAAGTATTTAGATCAAACGACACATACAACTTATAAATATATACAAATATATACACAAGTTGCTTGTCCAACTCACAGAACAAGACAGTCAGATTTGAACTAAATTTCCAGTAGAATTGTACGCTAAATGCATACGAGAGACCAGAGCATAAATTCAAGCCTTGAGAGAGTAATAGTAACTGACATACAGGACAGAGGAGAGCTGTTTTACATGTTCTCTCAGCAGAAAGTATAGTAAAGGGAATTGGAGGGATAAATGTTTCAGAGAAAGCTAAGTCTTGCAAAATGGACCAGGTGAAAAGAGTATTAATTCTAATATACAAGGCAAGCATTCAAGGGTGAAGGACTAGAGATTGTAATCCATCCTTCTCTCTGCCAGATTGAGTGCCATCCATACCATGCCAGGAAAACATTCTATTTAGGGCCATGAACTCAGTGGAAAATTGAGTAGCATCTATAAATTCTATTCACTCCCTTTTCCAGATCATTAAAGGCATTAAACTAGACCAGACCCAACAAAGACCCTTGCAACACCCGACTACACATCGCCCTAGAGTTAATTATGCTATCATTAATCATTTGCCCATTGTTTATAATCACCCAAGCATTGTTAATAGAACTAGATTCTTATTCAAGTCTGTTTTAAATTAATTTTGCCAATGAAATTTGGAGGGCTAACATACAATGATCAGTTGACACCTACATCCATCAATTATGCAGCATTCTCTCTTTTCCTCCTTGGGAATTTTTTTTGGTAGGATGTGCCCTCCCCACAGATCTAAGCTTTATGTTAGAAATAGCTCAGCTGTGCTCTACTTGTTTGCAATTTTTCTCTTTCAATAGCTGCACCATAACTTTTTAATCTGTTGACATAAGAACAACCAGATGATAGTGACTCGAATCACACTTGTTTCTTAAAAACTGATTACATGTCTGTTTTGTTTTATATTCATTTTTCCACCTACTACATTCCTGTCTTCATTTTCAGCAATATGTCCTAGTTCTCCATGGAAGTGACCAGTTCGTATATTTCTTTAACACCATTTAGGTCCTTTTATGCTTGGATGTGTGTCACATCATTGCCACTTTGGATTTATTAAATAAATGTCTTATACTCTTTTCAGACTGCATTTTGAAAAGGGTTATTTTTCATATTTTTTCCACAGACTTCAAAAACAGTCCATATCTTCCCTTTATACATCTGTGCATTAATTACTGGTTTTATTTTTATGGACTCTATTCTTTTCCAGCTCTTTGTCTCTTTCTCTATTTTTAACTAATAAAACCTAATTTTAAATGCATATATTTTAGAATCAAACAGCTCTACAAAGTTTGTAATGAAAGAGAATACTCTTCCATCCCCACCCCAGCATTTACTTCTCCAAGAGACAACACACTTGATTTCAGCTAAATATTTTGGTATTTATCTACATGACTTGAAATAATGTACTTGAATTTCTACCATTGATTTTTATTTTAGACATTATGTAATGTCTTCCCATTATGGAGGATGAAAGTTTTACTCCTTTTCCTCCCGTGTTCCTACCATACATGTGTTACCTTTCCTTTATCTTATACTTCGGATATGATTATATCATAATTTTAATTAGATTAATATCAGTTTATTTTATTATGATTATGTACAAGTTAGGTCTAGCAGAAATAAATGGTAAAGTCTGATTATTTATTCTTTCCTGTACAACTTTTTGTTTTCTCTGGAATTAACAATTGTCTTTGTTTTCTTGATTTTTTTATTTACTTTTCACTAATTCATCCCCTGACTTCGATTCAGTTGTCAAAAGCTCCTCTCAAGACTGTCAGATTCATTAGCATTACCTCCATTGTCTCTTCCTAATAAAGGGCCTTACAGAGCCTCTGACTTCTTCCAGGCTGGAATGGTAGCACGCCAGGTCTGATGGACAACTCTCATCCTGGGATTCCCCCCATTGGTTGACTCTCCTGGTCTCTTTGTCCTGGGTTTTTCTCTTTCTTGACTTAATCTCCAAGAGTCTTGAAAATACATAAATGGTAGGTGATGTTTTGAGGAAGCTGCATGTTTGAAGTTGTTTTATATTGCCCTAACACATTGTTGGCTGGGAACATAAATCTAAATTGGGACTGGTTTCTTTCAGATTGTTTGAGGCTCCCCTTTTCTATCAGCTTCTAGCTTTCAATGTTGCTGTTGAGAAGTCTGAAGCATTCTGATTCTAGCTTCTTTAGTATTTGATCAATTTTTTCCCTTTCTCTTTGTTTCATTTTGTGCCCTGTGTTCTGAAATTCCACAGTGATGAATCTCAGTATAGTTCTTTTTTCATCCATTGTGCTATAAACTTGGGGCACCCTTTCAATCTAGAAATTAAGTTGTGTAATTCTAGGAATTTTTCCTCAATTACTTCATTGCTGATTTCTTCCTTTGTATTTTTCTTTCTTTCCTCTTTCTGGAATTCCAATTATTTGAATATTAAATTTAATGTGCTTTTCATTTTCTCCGGTCTTAGTTTCCATCTTTTTGTTCCTCTGCTCTACTTTCTGGAATAGTTCCTTAATTTTATCTGTCAGTCCTTCTATTGAGGTATTCACTTTTGCTATATTTTCAGTTTCTAATAGGTTTTCAGTTTCTAGTATTTTTTTATTTTTATTTTTTTTAATATATACAATTTATTGTCAAATTGGTTTCCATACAACACCCAGTGCTCATCCCAAAAGGTGCCCTCCTCAACGCCCATCACCACCCCTCCCCTCCCTCCCACACCCCATAAACCCTCAGTTTGTTCTCGGTTTTTAACAGTCTCTTATGTTTTGGCTCTCTCCCACTCTAACCTCTTTTTTTTTTTCCTTCCCTTCCCCCATGGGTTTCTGTTAAGTTTCTTAGGATCCACATAAGAGTGAAACCATATGGTATCTGTCTTTCTCCGTATGGCTTATTTCACTTAGCATCACACTCTCCAGTTCCATCCACGTTGCTACAAAGGGCCATATTTCATTCTTTCTCATTGACACGTAGTATTCCATTGTGTATATAAACCACAATTTCTTTATCCATTCATCAGTTGATGCACATTTAGGCTCTTTCCATAATTTGGCTATTGCTGACAGTGCTGTTATAAACACTGGGGTACAAGTGCCCCTATGTATCAGTACTCCTGTATCCCTTGGATAAATTCCTAGCAGTGCTATTGCTGGGTCATAGGGTAGGTCTATTTTTAATTTTCTGAGGCACCTCCACACTGCTTTCCAGAGCGGCTGCACCAGTTTGCATTCCCACCAACAGTGCAAGAGGGTTCCCATTTCTCCACATCCTCGCCAGCATCTAGAGTCTCCTGATTTGTTCATTTTGGCCACCCTGACTGGCGTCAGGTGATATTTGAGTGTGGTTTTGATTTGTATTTCCCTGATAAGAAGGGACGTTGAACACCTTTTCATGTGCCTATTGGCCATCCGGATGTCTTCTTTAGAGAAGTGTCTTTTCATGTTTTCTGCCCATTACTTCACTGGGTTATTTGTTTTTCGGGTGTGGAGTTTGGTGAGCTCTTTATAGATTTTGGATACTAGCCCTTTGTCCGACATGTCATTTGCAAATATCTTTTCCCATTCCATTGGTTGCCTTTTAGTTTTGTTGGTTGTTTCCTTTGCTGTGCAGAAGCTTTTTATCTTCATAAGGTCCCAGTAATTCACTTTTGCTTTTAATTCCCTTGCCTTTGGGGATGTGTCGAGTAAGAGATTACTACGGCTGAGGTCAGAGAGGTCTTTTCCTGCTTTCTCCTCTAAGGTTTGGATGGTTTCCTGTCTCACATTAAGGTCCTTTATCCATTTTGAGTTTATTTTTGTGAATGGTGTGAGAAAGTGGTCTAGTTTCAACCTTCTGCATGTTGCTGTCCAGTTCTCCCAGCACCATTTGTTAAAGAGACTGTCTTTTTTCCATTGGATGTTCTTTCCTGCTTTGTCAAAGATGAGTTGGCCATACGTTTGTGGGTCTAGTTCTGGGGTTTCTATTCTATTCCATTGGTCTATGTGTCTGTTTTTGTGCCAATACCATGCTGTCTTCATGATGACAGCTTTGTAGTAGAGGCTAAAGTCTGGAATTGTGATGCCTCCTGCCTTGGTCTTCTTCTTCAAAATTACTTTGGCTATTTGGGGCCTTTTGTGGTTCCATATGAATTTTAGGATTGCTTGTTCTAGTTTCGAGAAGAATGGTGGTGCAATTTTGATTGGGATTGCATTGAATGTGTAGATAGCTTTGGGTAGTATTGACATTTTGACAATATTTATTCTTCCAATCCATGAGCAGGGGATGTCTTTCCATTTCTTTATATCTTCTTCAATTACCTTCATAAGCTTTCTATAGTTTTCAGCATACAGATCTTTTACATCTTTGGTTAGATTTATTCCTAGGTATTTTATGCTTCTTGGTGCAATTGTGAATGGGATCAGTTTCTTTATTTGTCTTTCTGTTGCTTCATTGTTAGTGTATAAGAATGCAACTGATTTCTGTACATTGATTTTGTATCCTGCGACTTTGCTGAATTCATGTATCAGTTCTAGCAGACTTCTTGTGGAGTCTATCGGATTTTCCATGTATAATATCATGTCATCTGCAAAAAGCGAAAGCTTGACGTCATCTTTGCCAATTTTGATGCCTTTGATTTCCTTTTGTTGTCTGATTGCTGATGCTAGAACTTCCAGGACTATGTTAAACAAAGGCGGTGAGAGTGGGCATCCCTGTCGTGTACCTGATCTCAGGGAAAAAGCTCTCAGTTTTTCCCCGTTGAGGATGATGTTAGCTGTGGGCTTTTCATAAATGGCTTTTATGATCTTTAAGTATGTTCCTTCTATCCCGACTTTCTCAAAGCTTTTTATTAAGAAAAGGTGCTGGATTTTGTCAAAGGTCTTTTCTGAATCGATTGACAGGATCATATGGTTTTTCTCTTTTTTTTTGTTAATGTGATGTATCACGTTGATTGATTTGCGAATGTTGAACCAGCCCTGCATCCCAGGAATGAATCCCACTTGATCATGGTGAATAATTCTTTTTATATGCCGTTGAATTCGATTTGCTAGTATCTTATTGAGAATTTTGCATCCATATTCATCAGGGATATTGGCCTGTAGTTCTCGTTTTTACTGGGTCTCTGGTTTAGGAATCAAAGTAATACTGGCTTCATAGAATGAGTCTGGAAGTTTTCCTTCCCTTTCTATATCTTGGAATAGATTGAGAAGGATAGGTATTATCTCTGCTTTAAACGTCTGGTAGAACTCCCCTGGGAAGCCATCTGGTCCTGGACTCTTATTTGTTGGGAGATTTTTGATAACCGATTCAATTTCTTCGCTGGTGATGGGTCTGTTCAAGCTTTCTATTTCCTCCTGATTGAGTTTTGGAAGAGTGTGGGTGTTCAGGAATTTGTCCATTTCTTCCAGGTTGTCCAATTTGTTGGCATATAATTTT
Source organism: Herpailurus yagouaroundi (assembly GCF_014898765.1). NCBI lineage: Eukaryota > Metazoa > Chordata > Mammalia > Carnivora > Felidae > Herpailurus > Herpailurus yagouaroundi. Next base: position 70,910,154 of record NW_024412377.1, read on the forward strand.
TCATAGTATTCCCTGATAATTGTTTGTATCTCTGAGGGATTGCTTGTAATCATTCCATTTTCATTCATGATTTTATCTATTTGGGTCATCTCCCTTTTCTTTTTGAGAAGCCTGGCTAGAGGTTTGTCAATTTTGTTTATTTTTTCAAAAAACCAACTCTTGGTTTCGTTGATCTGCTCTACAGTTTTTTTAGATTCTATATTGTTGATTTCTGCTCTGATCTTTATGATTTCTCTTCTTCTGCTGGGTTTAGGCTGCCTTTGCTGTTCTGCTTCTAGTTCCTTTAGGTGTGCTGTTAGATTTTGTATTTGGGATTTTTCTTGTTTCTTGAGATAGGCCTGGATTGCAATGTATTTTCCTCTCAGGACTGCCTTTGCTGCATCCCAAAGCGTTTGGATTGTTGTATTTTCATTTTCGTTTGTCTCCATATATTTTTTAATTTCTTCTCGAATTCCCTGGTTGACCCACTCATTCGTTAGTAGGGTGTTCTTTAACCTCCATGCTTTTGGAGGTTTTCCAGACTTTTTCCTGTGGTTGATTTCAAGCTTCATAGCATTGTGGTCTGAAAGTATGCATGGTATAATTTCAATTCTTGTAAACTTATGAAGGGCTGTTTTGTGACCCAGTATATGATCTATCTTGGAGAATGTTCCATGTACACTCGAGAAGAAAGTATATTCTGTTGCTTTGGGATGCAGAGTTCTAAATATATCTGTCAAGTCCATCTGATCCAATGTCTCATTCAGGGCCCTTGTTTCTTTATTGACTGTGTGTCTAGATGATCTATCCATTTCTGTAAGTGGGGTGTTAAAGTCCCCTGCAATTACCACATTCTTATCAATAAGGTTCCTTGTGTTTATGAGTAATTGTTTTATATATTTGGGGGTTCCGGTATTCGGCGCATAGACATTTATAATTGTTAGCTCTTCCTGATGGATAGACCCTGTCACTATTATATAATGTCCTTCTTCATCTCTTGTTACAGCCTTTCATTTAAAGTCTAGTTTGTCTGATATAAGTATGGCTACTCCAGCTTTCTTTTGGCTTCCAGTCGCATGATAAATAGTTCTCCATCCCCTCACTCTCAATCTAAAGGTGTCCTCAGATCTAAAATGAGTCTCTTATAGACAGCAAATAGATGGGTCTTGTTTTTTTATCCATTCTGATACCCTATGTCTTTTGGTTGGCGCATTTAATCCATTTACATTCAGTGTTATTATAGAAAGATATGGGTTTAGAGTCATTGTGATGTCTGTATGTTTTATGCTTGTAGATCCTTAGGATCTCTTGTAGGGCTGGTTTCGTGGTGACAAATTCCTTCAGTTTTTTTGTTTGTTTGGGAAGACCTTTATCTCTCCTTCTATTCTAAATGACAGACTTGCTGGATAAAGGATTCTCGGCTGCATATTTTTCCTGTTTAGCACACTGAAAATACCGTGCCAATCCTTTCTGGCCTGCCAAGTTTCAAAAGAGAGATCAGTCACGAGTCTTATAGGTCTCCCTTTATATGTGAGGGCACGTTTACCCCTTGCTGCTTTCAGAATTTTCTCTTTATCCTTGTATTTTGCCAGTTTCACTATGATATGTCATGCAGAAGACCGATTCAAGTTACGTCTGAAGGGAGTTCTCTGTGCCTCTTGGATTTCAATGCCTTTTTCCTTCCCCAGTTCAGGGAAGTTCTCAGCTATTATTTCTTCAAGTACCCCTTCAGCACCTTTCCCTCTCTCTTCCTCCTCTGGGATACCAATTATGCGTGTATTATTTCTTTTTAGTGTATCACTTAGTTCTCTAATTTTCCCCTCATACTCCTGGATTTTTTTGTCTCTCTTTCTCTCAGCTTCCTCTTTTTCCATAACTTTATCTTCTAGTTCACCTATTCTCTCCTCTGCCTCTTCAATCCAAGCTGTTGTCATTTCCATTTTGTTTTGCATTTCGTTTAAAGCGCTTTTCAGCTCCTCGTGACTGTTCCTTAGTCCCTTGGTCACTGTAGCAAGAGATTCTCTGCTGTCCTCTATACTGTTTTCAAGCCCAGCGATTAATTTTATGACTATTATTCTAAATTCACTTTGTGTTATATTATTTAAATCCTTTTTTGATCAGTTCATTAGCTGTTGTTATTTCCTGGAGATTCTTCTGAGGGGAATTCTTCCATTTGGTCAATTTGGATAGTCCCTGGAGTGGTGAGGACCTGCAGGGCACTTCCCCTGTGCTGTGGTGTATAACTGGAGATGGTGGGTGGGGCCGCAGTCAGTCCTGATGTCTGCCCCCAGCCCACCGCTGGGGCCACAGTCAGACTGGTGTGTGCCTTCTCTTCCCCTCTCCTAGGGGCGGGATTCACTGTGGGGTGGTGTGGCCCGTCTGGGCTACTTGCACACTGCCAGGCTTGTGGTGCTGGGGATCTGGCGTATTAGCTGGGGTGGGTAGGCAAGGTGCACAGGGGCAGGAGGGGCAGGCTTAGCTTGCTTCTCCTTAGGTGATCCACTTCAGGAGGGGCCCTGTGGCAGCAGGAGGGAGTCAGATCCGCTGCCGGAGGTTTGGCTCCGCAGATGCGCAGAGTTGGGTGTTTGCGCGGAGCGAGCAAGTTCCCTGGCAGGAACTGGTTCCCTTTGGGATTTTGGCTGGGGGATGGGCGGGGGAGATGGCGCTGGCGAGCGCCTTTGTTCCCCACCAAACTGAGCTCTGTCGTCAGGGGGCTCAGCAGCTCTCCTTCCCTTTGTCCTCCAGCCTTCCCGCTTTCTGAGCAGAGCTGTTAACTTATGACCTCCCAGACGCTAAGTCGCGCTTGCTGTGGGAACACAGTCTGTCAGGCCCCTCCGCTTTTTGCAAGCCAGACTCGGGGGCTCTGCTTGGCCAGGGAGCCGCCCCTCCGCCCCGGCTCCCTCCCGCCAGTCCGTGGAGCACGCACCGCCTCGCCGCCCTTCCTACCCTCTTCCGTGGGCCTCTTGTCTGCGCTTGGCTCTGGAGACTCCGTTCTGCTAATCCTCTGGCGGTTTTCTGGGTTATTTAGGCGGGTGTAGGTGGAATCTAAGTGATCAGCAGGACGTGCGGTGAGCCCAGCGTCCTCCTATGCCGCCATCTTCCTCCTATCTCTAGTATTTTTAAATGTTTATTTATTTTTGAGGTGGGGGGAGGAGCAGAGAGAGAGGGAGACAGAGGATCTGAAACAGTCTCTGTGCTAATCAGGGCTCAATCTCATGAACTATGAGATCATGACCTGAGCTGAAGTTGGACGCTTAACTGCCTGAGCCACCCAGGCATTCCAGTTTCTAGAATTTTTAAAAATAAATTTAGTTCTATTAGAACCTTAATCCTGTTTTCAAATTTGCATTACCTTTTGTTATGTAAGCCTATTTTTCCAACATTTTAATCCAAAGATTTCAAACATACACAAATAGTGAAAGAGTGATAATAATCATACACACATTACCCAAATTCGGTAATTATATACCATCCAAATACAATAATTGTTAACATTTTACTACCTTTGTTTTTATCTATGTCTACATATGTATATATGTATATTTTGCTAAGCCATTTGAAAATCAATTGCAGATACCATGTTACTTCACCCCTAAATTCTTTCATGGATACAATGTGATCAGTTTATCCTCATTTGCCATTGATTTTCCTAGGTTTTTTAAATGTTTTATTTATTTTTTGAGAGGAAAGAAGAGGACAGAGGATTCCAAGTGGGTTCCATGCTGACAGGCTGATAGCATCAAGTCCATGTGGGGCTCGAACTCACAAAACATGAGATCATGACCTGAGCCAAAGTCCGATGCCCAACCAACTGAGCCAGCCAGGTGCCCAATTGTCCTAGTTTTTAAACTGAATGCCCTGTGTCTTGAGAACCCCACTCAGGACAGTCAGTCATCCTCAGTAACTCATAGTGATGACATTCTCCTACATAATCATAAAACCATCATCAAACCTAAGAAAATTGACAGAAATTCTATATCATCTTCATTCCACTCTACATTCGAATTTATCCACTTGTCTTTATAATATATATGTGTATGTTTATGCGTTTGTGTATGTGCATCTGTGTGTGTATTAAGCTCTCTACCCTTTGCTTCTCTGACATTAACTTTTTAAGAAATCAAATGAGTTGTCTTCTAGAATAATGCCTTATTACATTTTTGGATTTTCCTGATTGTTCTTGATGTCATTTAGTTTATTCTCTGTCAACATTATATTCTGCATACAGGCAGTAAGGATTAAACTTTGATTGGGCTGAGGTTAAATGTTTGGTGTGAATACTCTATATGTTATACTATATACCTCAGAATGAATCACATCAGGAGGCACAAAATGTCACAGTTCCCCGCTATCAGTAATATTAGGTTTGAAATCTCAGGTAAAGTGATGATCACCAGATATCTCCATTGGAAATGCATGTTATCTCCTTTGCAATTAACAAATAATCCATGGAATAATATTTTAGGACCCTTAATATATTCTGCTCCTCACAACTTTTCATCTCATGATTTTAGCATTCATTGATGATTTTTACTGGTAATATTATTTCAAATGGGGCCACAAAATCGTGATTTTTCTATTTCACTTATTCCATATTTATTAGCTGATGTTGTTCTGTAATAAAGAACTTTCTCTAAACTGGGGATAAACAATAGTTTCTCTTAAAAAGATCTAGTAAGTCTTTGCTTTTTTCTCTTTCATTCCCAATTTTCAGAATAAGGAATGGTGCTATTGGCCCTCCAAAGGTAGCAAATAGGATCTTTCCCCTTCATCCCCAATCAATGAGGGGTAATAGGTTTTCTGTTGTTGTTGTTAATATAACAGATTTTATAATTTTGTTTTATATATAATACAACAGATTTTTTTTTTTATTTTAGAGAGAGAAAGACAGAGTGGGGAAGAAGGGCAGAAGGAGAAAGAGAGAGAATTTTAAGCAGGCTCCACACTCAGTGCAGAGCCCAACATGGTGTTCGATCCCATGATGCTGTGCAAAAAATCTCTTTAATTTCAATAAACATATATATGGATCATTTTTTTATTTTTATAGGTTTTTTAATTTTTATTTTTTTATTTTTAGAGACAGTGCAAGCAGGGACAAAGGGGGAGAGAGAGAATCTTAAGCAGGCTCCACACTCAGTGGAAGAGCCCAGGACAGGCCTTGATCCCATGACCTGGGATCATGACCTGAGCCAAAGTTAAGAGCTGGATGCTGAACCAACTGAGCCACCTAGGTGCCCCTATATGGATCATTTTAAATGACTACATAGTGTTTCATTGTGGAACTAAAACAAAATCTGACCAGTCTTCTATGATTACAATTTTAAAGGCACTATTATCCTCTCCACTTGCCTATTTTTTTTCATTTACTTATTGAATATCCAAACAGATTTTTGATTAGACAAAACTTGAAAATTTTCTTTAGAGAAAACAGAAACCCAAAAAGGCAAAAGACATACAATTAAATTATTAAAATTAACATTTTTACATTTTACTTTTCCATGGAAGCTCTAATAAGTTTGAACATGGACCGGAATTCTATCAAAGAGAAGTGATATCACAGCATTGATATCAAACAGCCTGTGTCCTGACTGGTATTTTAAAAAATGATGGAGCCAAACAGCAGCTCTCTAAGTCTCCTAGCTTTGGCAGAAGAGTGTGTTTCTAGAAGCCAGATTTTAAAACTTGTATACTAATTATCCATAATGAAGATCCTTCTTTTGTAGGTCATATGTTTCAGAAGTGCTTTACTAAAGCACTTTAGTGCTTTACTAAATGTCTTCAATCCTAAAATTAATTTTGTCTTTAACTTTCTTTTCAGTTAACCTTAATCCAGTTATGGGAAATTGGACTCAGGTAAGTATGGGTGGTAATAGAATTGTTTATTTTTCTTTTTTAGCTCACTTATCTCATTATTAAGCTTTTAAGTATAATGGATACTAACAGCTCAGTGTTTGGCCAAATTGCTTATTCCAGATGAACTGGATATTCAGGTTATTTTTATTTAGGAGGAAAAATGGCAGAGGAAAGCATGTGGTCAAAAAGAATGACAGAACGATGAGCCTAATGAAAGGGTTGGCTGGATGTTCTCCAGTATCTCTTTAAAATGAGATTTCTTGACCCAGTTATCTAAGAGAAAATTTAGAACTCCCCACCCCCCCACCAATCCTCACTTACAAAATTGACTTGGATATTCCATCTGTAGCATTAATATTTTGAAACAAATTCATTCCCTTAGTCATCCCCAATGAATTGTGTTTAACCTGACTTAGAGCAGGGAATTAATTCTGTGTTATAGTAAATGTATTTTGAAATTTCTAAGTGTGTGGAAGTAAAGCTCTGTTCAAGAGCATGCCAGTTACTTAAAATATTAAGAAAGGGTGATTCTGATTTTTCTTCTGATGTTCTTCCACCCTGATTTTGTATATTGGTCTTTTTCATTCATGGTCAACTCTTTGACCCACCAATGAGCCAACTTAGGATCCTAGACTTTTCTGGAAAGATTTACTAGTGGTTCTTTCTTTCTTTCTTCCTTTTTCTTTCTTTTCTTTCTTTCTTTCTTTCTTTCTTTCTTTCTTTCTTTCTTTCCTTTCTTTTTTTTCTTTCTCTTTCTTCTTTCTTTTCTTTTCTTTTCTTTTCTTCTTTTCTTTTCTTTCTTTCAGTACATAAAGATTTGCAGTGGGAAGTTCTTTCTTCCCCCATGTTGAGGCAGCATGTTGAGGTTGCTAAGTGACTGGGCAAGGAAATTACATTCATATTCATCATATGCCTGCACTTCTCTGCCTACATGAATTGAAACTATTGGTATCACGACGAGGTTTATTGTCGGCATCTTCGCCATCTGCATGCTTTTCACACTCTTGCTGATTGCTTTTCTCAGCTTCACATTTCAGCCTTCATTTCACATTGGCAATGCAAAGATATGAGTCACTGTGGCTTAACAGTTTGAAATAATGGCCCCTCAAATAGGATCTCTGGACACTCTGCTTAAGCAGGGGCTTTCCTTGCCACAATGGACATAAATCCTATGCCCTCTGCAAAGTGAGGAGAACAGTTTGAAAAAGAGAGGTTAGATTTAGTATCTCGGTTGTCCTCTTTGAACTGGGGTTGACTTCATAAGAAGAATGTTCTTGGCCTGGTGGTCTGTGAGTCAGGGCAGCTTTGCTGTCATTTTGAAAAATTCAATTGAGTTTAATACCAAGTGTTTAATTCAACACATTGACTGACTTCTCAATCTGTCCTAGGCACGATGTGGGCATAGACATGAGTCTCTGCCATATGTTCATTCAGCTGACCAGGTGAACTCTTGCCTAAGCTACAGACTTCTCTAGCTGTCCTTTTTCTCATTCATGGCTGTCTTGGGGACAGTGAGATGGCCTATAGGAGCTGTTGGGAAGTCCTGGGGGACAAATAAAAAGGATGTATAAGCCAGACTATAGATAATTAACTTGGCTCTCTTTTCAAAATGTTTTCCACTATTTCTGGAGCAGGGGAGCAATTATCCAAGTTCTTTCATCTGAAAGCTCTAGTGCTCCACATTTATGGTATTCATGGGAGTCCAGACTGTTCCTGAAGTTACACTACATCAATGTCACTTGCAGTTAAACAATTTTACACATAACTAGTCCTTTCTTCCTCAGATCCTGTCATTTTGCATGCAGATAATTTCTATGGGAAACATGTGCCATATTCAAAATCAGCTTTCAGCCTTCATAAGTCCTATATGTACATTTCTGATGAGCAAGTGTCACTTCTCCAGAATTTGCAAATATCACAAAGGCATAATATTTTCTTCCAAAATGCACCTTTTGAGCATACTTTGGCACATATTCTGAAAAAAGATTTGAAATATGCTCTTTACTCAACTGACATTGGGAGGAAGTTGTCCAAAAAATACATTATTCTCTATTTCTTTTTTGTATAATGTACAAGTCAGAGCCTCACTGGGGCATCTTTCTTTCCATTTTGATTGATCCATCTAATTTGCAATTTGGCTTAGTGATTACTGAATCAGCCCAGCAACCATCACCCGGCATCATATACTCTTTTCATAAAAGCTAGTGTCAAAAATGCACTTGTTTTTGTTTGTACCCAAATGTATAGAATGGAATCATTATATTTTACATCTGAAACTAATATAACACTGTGTTTTAATTATACTTGAACAAAAAAAGAAAAATCACATATAACTCTGTTCTTTTTATGATACTATTTTAAAGGGCACTTTAAAAATTTGGGGGTATATACTCTACAACTTCCAGATTTCATTTGATTTCTAAATTTTATAGAAATCTCTATTCTCTGACTTAATGATACCAAGCCCATTCTTTTTAACATGCTTTACCTAATCAGGAAACATGCCCCATGTTTTCACCTAACCAAAGGAGAATCACTTCTTTAAGTGACTATGCCACTCATGACTGAGCAAAGCAACTTTTTCAGCACTATTTTAAAATTAACAAACAACTTCTTAAATGAATATTCATGGTTCAAGCAAAGATAATGGAAATGAAAATGTGAGAAATGTGCCTCCACTATCTTGACACCCAAACAAATAAAACTTTGAGTTCCTTTCCAGTTTTTAGTCAAACACATTGGCAAATTTGTCATAGTTACCAAATGTAAACAAAATCTTATGCTCTGTTTTTCATGTAATGTTTCATAATAGTTTTCCTTCATGTTGAATGGTCTTCAAAAACTTAAATCATAATGACTACACAGTATCCCCAACAGTTCACTTTGAAAAATGCATAGAAAAGCCAATACAAAAGCCCACATCATTTCTCCCAATCATGCCTAAATACACATGAGAAATCTGAATGGAAGTGGTTATCAAAAAAAAAAAAAAATACACTTTTTTCCCTAGTGACAATTTCCCTAGTCACAGTTCTCCCTAGTATCAGGGAAGTTCTTCTCCCTGCTCATCTGTGGCTGTTTCAAAATATATCTACAAAATCTTTGACACTCCTCCTTTCAGAAGATGGAATCTAATTCTCCTCTCCTTGATTATAGGCAGGACTCACTTCTAACAACATGTGGTAGAAATAATGCTCTGTGACTTCTGCTTGGTCTTTCAGGATGCTTGCCATTGAAAACCAGTCACCACCATGTTGTAAGGAAACCCAAACTATATAGAGAGGCCACACGTGGGCCTACAGGCCTACAACCTCAGCTAGGTCTTCAGCCAATAGCCAGGATCATCCACTAAACATGTGAATAAATAACCTTCAGAAGACTCTAGCTAGTGAGTTTCAAACCTTGCACCTGAAGCTCTGAAGATTGTGGAGCAGAGACAGGTCATCTACACTCACAGAAACCATGAGAGATAATAAATGATTATTATTGTTCTAGTGCAAGCCTCTTCAGTGAGCCTGAAACAGAAAAACACTTAACTTCCCCCTGGTAGATGTGCTCAGACTTTCAGAAACTTTGTGTTGACCTCTCTTTCAGGAGTCAGGACAAGAAAAAAAAAACGCACTATTTGGCTTTTTGTTTCTTAGCAAATCATCATTTTGTTCAGTTGATTGTGCATAACTCTTTTGGTTACAAGTTTCAGAAAATTCAACCCCAAAGTAGTTTACACAAACAAAGGAAATTATTGTTTCTTGTGTCTGAAAGATCCAATGCAGATCTGGCTTTAGAAACAGCTATATGAAGAAAATGAAACGGGATAAGAGTGCACTTAACATGGTGAGCACTGAGTAATATGTAGAACTGTTGAATCACTACCTTGTACACATGAAACTAATATAACACTGTATGTTAGCTATTCTGTAATTAAAAAAGAGAGAGAAGTAATGCCATTGGAACCTAGTGTCTCCAACGTTTTGTGGCTCTGCTCTTGTCCCTGTTTCTTCATTCTTAGCTTCTAGGTGGTGACAAGATGGCAAAAATAATTACAGGCCAACCATCTTCCAGGTGCAAGTATTAACAGAAAAAAAAAATGTACCTCCCTGTCAGCAGACCCGGCACAAAGTCTGATTACATTTCACCAGCTCTGATTGTGTGTGTGTGTGTGTGTGTGTGTGTGTCCACCTCTGAACCCGTTACTATAAATTTGGGAATGTGCAGTGCTAACCAAGTCACCTGAACTTCTGTGGGGCACACGAAATGGAAATTGAGAAGATGATTCTGAGAAGAAATCAGGATGTAGTAACCAGAGAAGGACAGAGAGGTAGGTAGAAATAATTGCACAGTAAAGTTAAATAAAATGAACATAACAAATAGGGCAATGAATAAACTGAAATTTTCTAAGACATACTAGCAAAACGCCTTCTTTCCTCCTGCCTCCTTTAACCCAATGAACAAGTACAGAGAGTGTACTGTCCACTGAGGTGGTTTAGAATGCCATTTCTAAAGACTACATTTTCCATCAAGTTTTTAAAGCTGTTTACAAAAAGTGTTATTCTACTACTTCTGATTTTAAATCCATTAAGCACTTATAAATATCTAAAAAGACTACATTTTTCACACAAAAGCTTATTTACCCACTAGGTATACAGCACTGTTAAAGATAACTGCATGCATTTAACAATGGTTATAATCTGATGTATCTTCTAAATATAACCATTTGGCCTTACAACATTCCCTCCTCACTTCCCTATCTTTTCCACCAATCCAGTAGACAAGCACAGGCATGTGTAATGCTTAGAGGTGATGCAACAAATTTATATCCAAAAGCCATTTACAAAAGACAAGCTTTTCTCTGAATTTCAAGACAAAAGGTACAAAATGTGCTAATTTTACTACTTTGTCATATACTGGTAAGCTCTTTAACATCTAGAGACTAGACATTGCAATATCAGGATTTGTTTGTTCATTAGTTAAACTATATACAGCCAAAAAAATGCACATAACATACAGAAAAACAGTTTTGTTGGGAATGTTGATGAAAACATTAGCCTATTAACTTTTGAAATTCGTTCCTTCCCACTTCCTTCAAACCATTGAACCAGTACAAATAGTAGTTCAATGCTCACACAGGTGATTTAACAATTTCATTCCCAAAAGACAATATTTCCTATGAGTTTTAGCAAAAAAAAATTTACAAAGTGCTACTTTACTACCTCCTCTACATTTAACATGCATCCAGTATTTCTACTAGATGTTTCAAATAAAGACTTCATCTGCCAACTGAATACAACTTGAATAAACCACACACATGTAATGACAATTATTATATGAAAATGTCTTCAAAATGTGAACATTCTGGCCTAAAATCCGTCCTTTCTCTCCCTCTTCCACTAACCCAGGGGACTGTAATGCTCAAATTTTCAGAGGACAATCTTTCCTTGGAATTTCAGCACAAATTTTTCAAAATGTGTTAGTTTACTAACTCTACTTTTGTCATAGACTGGCAACCTCTTTTAACATCTAGAAAGGCTGGATATTATAAATTACAACTCAATTGTCTATTTTACACACTATATATCCTGTAGAGTAATAAAAAATGCACAGACATAAGGAACAATGGTTAATTTTGCCCCATTATAAACACAGTGGAACAGTGGTCTCTGCATTTCCTCTCCCTCCCCAGAACAGTGCACAAATACAATTTTCCTGCTTAAAGAGATATTTTTTCTATCCCTCCAAAACAATATTGCATGTGAATTTTAATAAAAATATATTCACAAAATGTGAGATTTTATAATCTCTATTTTCAACACATGTCAGGCACTTCAGAACATCTAGAAAGATAAGATATTTAATAAAGCACTCAGCACCATCAACTATATATACAGTAGTGAGGAACATGCACACACAAAACAATGATTATAATATGAAAATGTCTTCCAAATATGACCAGTTTGGCAAAGAATCTGTTTCTTTTCTTTTTTTTGTCTTTTCTTTTCTTTTCTTTTCTATTTATTTATTTAATTATTTATTTCAATATATGCAATTTATTGTCAAATTGGTTTCCATACAACACCCAGTGCTCATCCCAAGAGGTGCCCTCCTCAATACCCATCACCTACCCTACCCTCCCTTCCACCCCCCATCAACCCTCACTTTGTTCTGTTTTTAAGAGTCTCTTATACTTTGGCTCTATCCCACTCTAACCTCTTTTTTTTCCTTCCCCTCCCCCATGGGTTTCTGTTAAGTTTCTCAGGATCCACATACGAGTGAAAATATATGGTATCTGTCTTTCTCTGTATGGCTTATTTCACTTAGCATAACACTCTCCAGTTCCATCCACGTTGCTACAAAGGGCCATATTTCATTCTTTCTCATTGACACGTAGTACTCCTTTGTGTATATAAACCAGAATTTCTTTATCCATTCATCAGGTGATGAACATTTAGGCTCTTTCCATAATTTGGCTATTGTTGAGAGTGCTGCTATAAACATTGGAGTACAAGTGCCCCTATGCATCAGTACTCCTGTATCCCTTGGATAAATTCCTAGCAGTGCTATTGCTGGGTCATAGGGTAGGTCTATTTTTAATTTTTTGAGGAACCTCCATACTGTTTTCCAGAGTGGCTGCACCAGTTTGCATTCCCACCAACAGTGCAAGAGGGTTCCCGTTTCTCCACATCCTCTCCAGCATCTAGAGTCTCCTGATTTGTTCATTTTGGCCACTCTGACTGGCGTGAGGTGATATCTGAGTGTGGTTTTGATTTGTATTTCCCTGATGAGGAGCGACGTTGAGCATCTTTTCATGTGCCTGTTGGCCATGCAGATGTCTTCTTCAGAGAAGTGTCTATTCATGTTTTCTGCCCATTTCTTCACTGGGTTATTTGTTTTTCGGGTGTGGAGTTTGGTGAGCTCTTTATAGATTTTGGATACTAGCCCTTTGTCTGATATGTCATTTGCAAATATCTTTTCCTATTCCGTTGGCTGACTTTTAGTTTTGTTGGTTGTTTCCTTTGCAGTGCAGAAGCTTTTTATCTTCATGAGGTCCCAATAGTTCATTTTTGCTTTTAATTCCCTTGTCTTTGGGGATGTGTCAAGTAAGAAATTGCTGCAGCTGAGGTCAGAGGGGTCTTTTCCTGCTTTCTCCTCTAGGGTTTTGATGGTTTCCTGTCTCACATTCAGGTCCTTTATCCATTTTGAGTTAGTTTTTGTGAATGGTGTGAGAAAGTGGTCTAGTTTCAATCTTCTGCATGTTGCTGTCCAGGTCTCCCAGCACCATTTGTTAAAGAGACTGTCTTTTTTCCATTGGATATTCTTTCCTGCTTTGTCAAAGATTTGTTGGCCATACTTTTGTGGGTCTAGTTCTGGGGTTTCGATTCTATTCCATTGGTCTATGTGTCAGTTTGTGTGCCAATACCATGCTGTCTTGATGATGACAGCTTTGTAGTAGAGGCTAAAGTCTGGGATTGTGATGCCTCCTGCTTTGGTCTTCTTCTTCAAAATTACTTTGGCTATTCAGGGCCTTCTGTGGTTCCGTATGAATTTTAGGATTGTTGTTTAAATCCTTTTTGATCAGTTCGCAAGCTCTTGTTATTTCCTGGAAATTCTTTTGAGGGGAATTCTTCCGTTTCATCATTTTGGATAGTCCCTAGGGTGGTGCGGAACTGCATGGCACTTCCCCTGTGCTGTCTTGAAAACCTTGAGTTGGTGGGTGGGGCCGCAGTCAGACCTGATGTCTGCCCCTAAGGCACTGCTGGGGCCACAGTCTGACTGGTGTGTACCTTCTCTTCCCCTCTCCTAGGGGCGGGATTCACTGTGGGGTGGCGTGGCCCGTCTGGGCTACTTGTACACTGCCAGGCTTGTGGTGCTGGGGATCTGGCGTATTAGCTGGGGTTGATAGGCAAGGTGCACAGGGGCGGGAGGGGCAGGCTCAGCTCACTTATCCTTTGGTGACCTGCTTCAGGAGGAGTCCTGTGGCACCAGGAGAGAGTCAGACCCGCCGAAGGAGGGATGGATCCGCAGAAGCACAGCATTGGGTGTTTGCGCGGTGCAAGCAAGTTCCCTGGCAGGGACTGGTTCCCTTTGGGATTTTGGCCGGGAGATGGGCGAGGGAGACGGTGCTGGCGAGCCCCTTTGTTCCCTGCCAAGCTGAGCTCTGTTGTCCAGGGCTCATCAACTCGCCCTCCCGTTGTCCTCCAGCCTTCCTGCTCTCTGAGCAGAGCTGTTAACTTATAACCTTCCAGATGTTAAGTCCCGCTTGCTGTCTGAACACACTCCATCTGGCCCCTCTGCTTTTGCAAGCCAGACTCGGGGTCTCTGCTTGGCTAGCGGGCTGCCCCTCCGCCCCTGCTCCCTCCCGCCAGTCCGTGTGTAGCGCGCACCGCCTCTCCGCCCTTCCTACCCTCTTCTGTGGGCCTCTCGTCTGCGCTTGGCTCCAGAGACTCCATTCTGCTAGTCTTCTGGCAGTTTTCTGGGTTATTTAGGCATTTGTAGGTGGCATCTAAGTGATCGGCAGGATGAGGTGAGCCCAGCGTCCTCCTACGCCGCCATCTTCCCAACCAAATTCGTTTCTTTTCGTTTTATACAACATAAACAGCTAACTCTCCTCTGTCACTCTTTCCTTGATATTTCTAGTCTTATCATACAACCTGCTTATGGCCAACATCATCAATTATCAGTGATGTTGAGACTAACTGTCTGATTCTGTGCTTACTTCCCCTTCCCAATTCTTGGCCGTTATTTGCTGTGATAGTATTAACCCTAGTGGTCCTTCTGCAAGGCTTCACTTTTTTGGTCCCAGACTAAATCCTAACTTTGGATATAACATCCCAGTAGAAATCTTTACAGACTTTAAATTTCACTAAGTCTTAGCCAACATGCTTGTATAGTTTGCTTTTTTACAAGTTGAGGCTGAATTCCAGCGTAAATACACAATTGGTTAGTCCTTTTGAAGGCCACCCTAATTGGATTTGATTTGAAGATTCATATTATGAAACTCACTCAACCAGACCTTTCAGTCTCTGATCCATAGAAGGATGAGAGGAAGTCAGAAGTGTAAATTCAATGACACTTTTTATTTTAACAGCAAGAAAATTGAAAAGCAATCTGAGAATTGGAAATCTATTTTCTTCATCACATGTAAACTTTTAAGAATCTGCTGTACATGACTAAATTTTTATTTGCAACATTATATAATTCAATTCACTAGAGTATTTAAAAGAGAAAAGTGGTCTAATATTAATTTTCAATCATTTATAACGAAAAAAATTCTATATTATAACTTTGTGAGTCAAAACAAACAAGTCTTTTATTTTCTTTAAAGGCTTTTCTGTGTTCTGTAATTACACTAAACAAATTTTCTACCCCTTTCCCCATTTTGAGAATTGTTTACTAACTAGCTAAGGAATTTATTATGTATAAACATAAGTGACATGATATTTTACAAATATCAACCTACCTCTGAAATGCAAATATATTTTGCTCAGTACAGTGATACAAATATGACTATAGATCCAAGAGTAGAAAGAGGCTTACACTTATATACGTAATTCTTTGGAAATTGCATAAAATGCAATCACAGAAATGTGTTTATAATATTTACTTTTCTTTGTAGTTAACATTTTAAAAATACATATTTTTCCCAAAAAGTTTTCTGTATAAATTTGACCATTTTAATTATTAAATCTCTGCTTTCAGAAGACTGTTCCTTCATCAGCGATGTGCAGAAACCAAAAGAACCCTGAATTAGATAAATGGAGGCTATGGAGCTAACAAAAAGAAAAGCATATTTACACTCCAATAAATAATTACCTGATGCTATTTATGCCTCATGAAACTAGAGAAAGGGTTCAGCTCTAGAAACAGTGACCTCTTTCACTTATCAGTTAGCAAAACCAGAGAAGGATTCTAAATTGAATGTAATTCTGTATATTAAGGATGATTGGGCCAACCCAGCAGTCCAGTCTCTGGATGAACATATGTGCCTTTAGTCACATAGGTGTTTGCTTCTGGATTGCTACACGAAAAGGAAAGAAATTTCTATCTAATTTAAGCCACTGTATTTTGGGATCTCTTTGTTACCACAGCTTAACCTATGTCCTAACTGATGGAACAACCCAGAAAACCTCACCTACTGTGAGAACCAGCATAATCATCATCATCTTTGTCCTCATGATATAATATTTGCTATCACCTGATGTATCTACTAATACACTGCTCATGTCAAGATCATTTTATTTAAAAATCAACATTAACAGCATACACTGTAATGCATGCAATACAATACACGGTGCAGGTTACAATGGTAAATGTGCACCCTGAGCAGCATTTTTGTGCTGAGTAACGTGCATGTGCAGATTTCACATCTCTTCACTAAAGACTGGAGTGTCGGAGAGGAGGCGACGTGCCCCCGGATCCTTTGAAAAAGGCCAGAATGTGACTGGGAAATGAAAATGGAGAGATGTGGCTAAAGTGTGGAACCACAAGTTCTATCTCTCTTAGAAACACATTTGCTGCTAAGTAATTGGTACTAAATATATCTTTAGACTAAAACGGACAGTTTCAGTAAAACTTGCAGGCAAACATACCACCCACAGAGGGCAAAAAGGCAGAGGAATAACATGCATCATCCAATTTGTGCCTGTAGGTAAAATCCATCACCTGTTCAGACTGCTGTGGATCAGGCCTCTTCTCTGCCACTCCTCACACTCCGGGCAGCTGCAGGCTGACAGGAGCTCCTGGCAGTGAAGTTGTCTTTAAATTTCTCTGCTATTACAATTCCATTTCCAAGGATTTTTAGTGCAGCAATGGAATATATTAGTATACTTGTATTATTCACTAGTCCTGCTTAGCTACACACAAAAGAGTCTACACTGGATTCAGAGCAATGTCTCTGGGTCTTAGAAGTTTCATAGATGCATGTATTCCTTTGTACAGTTTGGAAAAGAGGCCAATGTGAGAATTTCTCCTTGGAAGAGAAAACAGCCTCGAGCATCTGAGACCTTCCTGCCACAATTTTACCCTCTCCTGAGAAGCTCCAAATCTCCTCTCCAAATGTATATGTATGTATATGTATAGAGGATTTTGCCTTTCATGCCTGAATACACGGGGCATGTACTGCTGGAAATCCCTGAAAAAAAAAACCAGACTTAATTAATACAGGAATGTGCCTGAAAACACTCATATAGGGAAAATCAAATGACTCTAACTTTCTAAAACAGCAAACTGAATGCCTCCTGCACACAGATGTTGAAAATAGAACTTATTCATTTTAAATGCTCACATTTACAATTCACATTAGTGAAATTATCATATTCCATCAAGGTCACTGAAATTAGCATTACGGTGACCTCTCTATTGTGTCTCATCAATCATTCAATATATTAAGTCACTCTTGAGAGCCAGGCCCTGTGACAGGTCCAGGTCGCCGTGTGAGGAATGCCTTCCCATTTATACCATAAAATCATCTCTTACTCCATGGTAGGAGTTGGCTGGACCTAAAGAATAATGACAATTCATCCTTGCTTTTACAAAATCTATTGGATAGCTGAGGAGCAAGATATAAACATGTCAAGTGTAACACTTTTTCAGAGATTTCAAAGCCCAAATTAATTAACTGCTAAATAGAATGAGTGGTGTAAAAAATTAGTCAAATTCCCAAACCTGAACAACCTCTAAAGGCATTGCCAGCCCCTCCGCCAAAGGAGAATGCTTGGGTGAAGCGAAGTTCTAACCCTCCTGCTCGATCTCAGAGCTCAGACACAGAGCAGCAGTCCCCTACAAGTAGTGGGGGGAAAGTAGTTCCGGCTCAACCATGTGAGGAAGGACCAGCAAGGAAAGATGAAAGCAAAGTAGATGGGGAGAGTGTCCCCAAAGGCCAAAGTGGGCCCTCCAGCCATGGTCCAGGACACGGAGGGAACAAAGACCACTGGAAGGGGTCAGATAGGAAAGATGGCAAAAAGCATCAAGACTCCCGATCTGCAGATAAGCCAAAGAACCTGAAGAAAGTACAGCTTCCAAGTTCAGTTCTGCAAGCAAGTATGCTGCTCTCTCCATTGATGGCGAAGATGAGAACGAGGGAGAAGATTACACCGAATAGACCTCTGCATCCTGTGCTTCCTCCTAGTCTCTCCACCCTGGAACATTCGAGAGCAAATCAAACCTCTGTCCAGACAAGACAATAAAACTCACCATCTCCTGGAGACCTTTCTTAACTTTTTTTTAAAAAAACAAAAAACAAAAATGAAATTCTTTTGCATGCTGCTGCAGCCTTTAAAGTATTGAACTAACTGGAGAATCGCCAGTGTAGCCAGAGAGAAAGAGATGGACAGCTTTTAATGGAAAAGTTGTGCATTTTTACGACACATGCAGTTGCCTGTGTGATTAGTGCCTGCGGGCTTCCATTTAGCAAAATGGCAGTGACAGTGATGCAGTGTCTGGACCTGGTTGGGCAGTAGGACAGGGTTAAGGAAGAGTGAGATTTCTACCTTTTCGTTCTTAATATCCTATTGTGGCACATATGAATTCTCAAACATTACCTGAATAAATTTTCCATCCTTGGAAAAAAAAAATTAGTCAAATTCTTAACAAAGCACCCAGCTGGTGGCCAAGAAGGACTTTCCAGTTATTGTCTCACCTAATCTTCTCCACAACCCCCTTAAGTATTATCCCCATTTGTGGAAAATGAAGTTAAAAAGACAGAGTAATTTGATCAAATTCATGCGATGAGTAAGTGAGGGGTCTGGGACTGGAATCAGACTTGATTCCATCAATGTCTGTCTCCATCAATGACTTGAATTTAGAGGACCAATTAGACTCTCAGGGAGAAGTGACATGACCTATGCCAAGTCTTAGAGGAAGGCATATTTGGCCAAAAGAAGAACAAGGGCTTTCAGAGTTAGCATCTGAGGTAATTGGGAGCCTCAGGCTTGCCTGCCTACCCAGGAGATGCCTCAAATCCCAGGAGTGGTTACTTCTTCCTTTTGTTAGAGCATACAGTGCGCTAAGCAGTTTTCTGTACTATACTCATTTCCCACGTTTATATTTGCTTTCTCTTTCACTGGTGGTCTGAACGTATGAGTTAGTTTTGGGGACAGAAAAAGCCGCATTCTATCATTCAAATTAAACGCCTTCAGGTTTTTTTTTTTTTTTTTCTGTAGAAGGGCATCTGGATATTAGCATTTCCAATTGTGCCTAGGAGTCAAGAAGCAGATAAACACATTGAAAAGTTGACTTTTCATTATGTCCTTGAGCAGATCATTGCCATGAAAACTTTAGTCCAATTACGGTTTATGCTGCAGACCTAAGGTTCCAATAAAGCTACTAAATTTGTAAAGAAGATTCTGTTTTAAACCTGCTGGAAATTTCAAGCTGGTATCTCCTAGGGTTTCCAAGATACAGTTGTCTCCAAATTGGCCCTTTGTGTTGTGCCCTAGGGCAGCACAGCAGTGTTGCAATTGTGTCTAATTAACCTCCTGCTAAACACAAAATGTCAGAAAGGCAAATCACCAAGCTACAGCAAGATGCTGGGCTGTTGTTATTTTCAACAAGGGTAGAACTAGCTGTTTTAGGTTTGGGGCAACTACTCAGAAATTTGGCAGGATATTAGCACTTAGTATTAGGGTATTTGCATGTCAAAGATGAGATTTGAATAGGCCTTAACTTTGAGGAGGTTACGTTTTAAAACAAGTAGCTAAGAAAGACAAAGATTATTATAGATGAATATTAATTTAGAGGAGATTTTGTAACTAAGTTTGGTTGCATTCAAAATTCTGTTCTCTGCATAACTCAAGGTGACTATCATATATCGCAACTGAAATTTTTCTTTCTTTTTTAAAAATTTTAATTTTTATTTACTTTTTGAGAGAAAAAGAGAGACAGAGACAGAGTACGAGTGGAGGAGGGGCAGGGAGAGAAGGAGACACAGAATCTGAAGCAGGCTCCAGGCTCTGATGCAGGACTTGAACCCACGGACCGTGAGATCATGACCTGAGCCCAAGTCAGATGCTTAACTGAGTGAGTCACCCAGGTGCCCTTGGAACTTTTTCTTTATTTAATAATGTAGGTAAACAGGTGGGGAAAGCAAAAGACTTGCACTGCAATTCAGCTGCTGTAGGCTAAACTATGCTTCAGCAACAGCTCCAAAACCACTGTAGTCTTAAATACCAAAGTTTTTTCTTTTTTTCTTTTCTTTTCTTTTTTTGGCGGGGGGGGGGGGCCAGGGGTAATCTCTACACCCAACGTAGGGCTCAAACTTACAACCTGGAAATCAAGAGTTGCACGCTCCACCAACTGAACCAGCCAGGCACTCCTCCCCCAAAGTTTTATTTTTCAACAGCACTCCATGTCCACTTGCTCGGCTGGGACCCAGTTTGCAGGAGGTTATATCTCTGTACTACCACAATTGCCAACTTGTTTTCTATTGTTGTATATCAAATTACTACAAATTTAGCAGCTTAAAACAGTACACACAAGAGTCTTGTAGGTTCTTTGGGTCAAAAATTCAGACATGGCTTAACTGGGTTATTGGCTTCTCGGTCTCTCACAGGACTGTAATTAAAACGTTAGCCAAGGCTAGGACTCTCATCTGAAAGCTTGAATGGGGACAGATTCACTTCCTCACTCATGTGGTTTTTGGGAGGATTTAGTACCTTGCACGTGGTTGGAATGGGGGCCTCAGTTCCTTGTCATGTCAGCCTCACGACAGAGCAACTCAAAACATAGCAGCTTGTTTCACTAAATCCAGGAAGGAAGCGAATGTGCTAGCAAGACAAATCTACAATCTAATAAATATAATAATGGAAATGACTTCCCAACACCTTTGCTATATTCTATTTGTTAGTATCAAGTTACCAGAACAGCCTATACTCAAGAGGAGGGGACTGCACAAGGACACGAACCATAGGATGTGAGGATCAGTGGGGGTCATCTTGGAGTCTGTCCACCACACAGTAAGACAAAAAACAAAAAAACAAAAACAAAAACAAAAACTAGTTAACATAAGGGGCCATGCACTGGCTCTTAAAGATACATCACCTCCACTACTTTCATCAGCCATACCAAGTCAAATGGCCATATCTGCTTTGGGAGAGGAGGCATGCAATCCCACTACATGCTTAGAAAGAGGAGAAACAAAACATTTGCCAATAGCCCCAATGACAACCACATTTTGTCTATGCAATAAAATCACTTTGGTCTCTGTAGGCCAATTCACCAATTACAAAAAGATCAGTGCATAAAATAACAAATTAAAAAAATAATAAAACAAGAAAATTATACCATCACACCATTGTCTTAACTTGGGTTCTAAAAGCAGACTCCGAGATAAGAAAAAGTATAAGTAGTTTATTTTAGAAGTGATGGTGTGAGGACGTGAGAGAGGCAGGGAAAAAGCTAAAAAAAGAGGGGTGTGTGTGTGTGTGTGTGTGTGTGTGTGTGTGTGTGTGATAACAGTGGCTACTGTGGCAAATTGGGGCTCGAACCTTCTGAAAATATTTCTAATGAAATAAAATTCTGGAGACATTTTCAGGAGGCCCGGCTTCCAGGTCCAACATATTATTCTAAGAAGCTAAGACCTCTTGAATCTTATTTTCTTCATCTGTAAAATTGAGGAAATTTGCTCCAAAACTTTTTTTTAGGTCTTGTAAAAATAATTTACTTCTGACTCATATATGTCATGTTATTTAATATGAAATCTGCTTTACTCTGGTGCCTTTGATTGTTTCTGTCACATTAGGGAGAAACTGAAGTTCCACCGTTCCATGTACTATGCTAGACACCTCTGGGGAGACATATGAGTAAAAATCCTAACATCCCTCCTCAGAAAAGCTTTTAGTCATATAGGAGAGACAGACATGTACACCTTAATTCCTCCCCCTTATCCTCTTTCTCCTTTCTCTTAATATCACCCATGTCTGTACTTGGTATTCAGAAGAAATATGTGCAGCAAAAGATGCAATAAAGTGCTATGCTATTTCTCTATTTATCTTCATTATCTCCAGAGAGAAAAGATGCCAACGTGAAAATCAATGACAGGTTAACTGTCCCTTTCTCCTCACAAAGGAAACGTCTTAAATGGTTTCTTAGAAAAATTCAGACTTGGATTCCTTTCTGATTTCCTTTAAATGAAAATTAGCATAGAGAACTGAATTACAAATAAAATGCAGCGCCACAGGCAAGTTTGGACAAACCCAAAAACCAGTTCCAGCGTTAGAGAATTTCTGCATGTTGCAGGCAATGGATGAAACAGAGGGAAAGCAACTGTGTCCTCACACCCTATGCCTCTCCTCATGAGATGCTCAGTGTTTCCCAGGGCCAGGATTCCAGATGTTGAAGTCTTGAGAGTGGCCTGCTGAGCAGAGGTTCTCAAGAGATTGGTACCTCCATCTAGGGTATGGTTGCAGATTTAGTAAGTAAAAATACAGAATGCCTAGTTAATGTGAATTTCAGAGAAACAGTTATTTTTATAGTGAGAGCATGTCCCAAATATTTCACGAGACATATTTATACTGAAAAATATTTTGTTGTTTCTCTGAAATTCAAATATAACAAGGCATCCTGGATTGAATCTGGCAACTCTACTCTAGGGAGCTTTTCCAAAATTTGTGGAGGGAAATATTTTCATCACAGTGATGAAGGAGGGAGTAGGGATGCTGGATATTGTTCATGTGCTAAACAATCTTACATAATAGAAAACTGTCTCATAGCCACATGACTTTTGAATATCCCACTGGACACTCATGAAAACAAAGTAAGTTGGGATGGTTTTAATGTATAATGAGTTTAACATGCAATGGAATCTTAAAAATAAGAGTGCAACAACTATGCATATTAAGGGATAATTTTACTTTTTGTTCAGTATGTTACTAATGGCAATCCATCATCCCAGAAAACCATATCACCCGTGGCAACAGAGTTTGTGGAATTTGAGTCACCAATATATCACCTCTGAATCACTGGTGGCTGTCACCATCACACTGCTTCTATGTGTATGTGTGTACAAGGACGTGATTCTTCATTATTCTTGCAGTATTATTGAGTGCAAGTTCTTACATGTTAAAATACTGTGTCATAAATTATTTCCTTCTATTTCTCTTTTACATTAAAATTAGGGCATTATATATTTTATTCAAAATATTTGCAGAGATAGATTATGTTACCTATGAATTTCATCTCAGGACAGTAAGGGGGTTTGGGTCCGATTGGACCAATACTCACTGCTGGAGGAACCTGGGACCTAGATTTGTCTACCGTGCCACTTGGGTAGGCTCTGGCACAAAAAAGAACTTTGGAGGAAGAAGGACTCTAAAATTTTCAAAGGAAAATCAAAACAGCGTGATTATGCAAACACACTGCAACCTCTTCACCTCCTCCTTTCTCATCTAAATCCTTCCAAGAAACAGAAATTCAATCTTGATTCTGCTTTAAATTTTTTAAATGTTATTTTTTCCTCTAAGCTTTGGGACAAAAACTGCATCATTGCATGTTGGATGTATTTCTTTGCATTAACCAAAATTATGTTTTATGAATCCTAATAGATCTAAATGGAAAAGAAATCAACCCCTGAGGCTATTCAGGGTTTATTAATACTAATACTTCTGTCAGCATAAGGAATGATAGTGTTGATTTGGCTTTTAAAAAATCTATTTCTTAGTGAACACAGTGTCTAACCAAATAGAAGACAGACCTAGATCCTGCAGATATCTAAACATAATTATTACAATTCACATTCTAGGCTATTAAGCAATTTGTCTGGCAATTAACTTTCTATACAGTTCCTTGAACCACTGTTATCATAATAAATAGCATTTCGATATAATCAATGTTGGGATGCTATGAGACTGTCCTCAGGAGAAGGGAAAAAATGGATGCTGGTGACAAAGAGGAAGGACAGAGATGAGCCTGGGTGTTCTGGATATCAACTGCTGTGTAATAAAGTCCTCCTAAAATCAGTGGCTTAAAACAACATCCAATTTAATTATATCTCATAATTTGGGGGGTTAGGAATTCAAGTAAGGCTCAGTGGGGCAATTCTTCTGTTCCACGAGATATCCACTGGAGTCACTTGGGTATTTAACTGGAATTGGTCTGAACGGTTCAGGATAGCTTCCTTCACAGGCTCAATGCCTTGACAAGGAGAGCTAGAAACATGAGCTAAGCTGGACCCTTGTCCTCTCCGTGTGATCTTTTCTGGAGAGTAATTGGGTTGCTTACATGGTGGCTAAGATGCAGGAGTGTTTCCTATGAAGCAGAAGTAGCTGATCTTTTAGGGCCTTGACTTAGAAACTAGTGCAGTGTCATTTCTGCTGTACTCTACAGTTGCCATTAACAGACGGTGCACAAATTCAGAGCGAAGGAAAATTGACCTCACCTCTCAATGGGAAAAGGATCAAAGAATTTGTGGCCACTTAACGTACCAGATTTGAAGAGAAAAAGAAGATAAGCTGGTTGATGGGCACACATTACACCACCACAAGATGCAAAGCACCATGTCATGCAAGAAAGACATTGTAAAAAGAGACAGAGGGAAATGGCATAGCAGAAAATAAACAATAAGGTCAGCAGACGTACTGCTCACTGTGGTTCTGAAGAAGTCTGACAACAGTTTAAATTTACAATGTTGTGAGAGATTACAGCATCACGTGACATTATATCATACTAGCTAACACAGAAAAGTACAACAGGTTCATATTTTGAAATATCGTATGATGGATATTTTATTCCTGTAAGATTACTTCTCTAAAGGCCCTGTTCAGAGTAAGGGAAGAGTACAGCAAAGATAAAAGATTTATACTTTTATCCTACTTGGACTTCCAAATTAAGTTCATGAAGTGCATTTCATGTAAGAATGTAAAAGAGTCGGGTGGTTTAGAGTAAGTAGAACTTGCAGTTTTAAATGAGTCTGAACTTAGTGGAATCAAACAATAGAGGCTATAAACTAGACCACAGAGTAGTACGGATAAAGATGTGATTGTTTTGTCAAGAACTGGGGACGTGTTGGCACAAAAACAGACACATAGACCAATGGAATAGAATAGAAACCCCAGAACTAGACCCACAAACGTATGGCCAACTCATCTTTGACAAAGCAGGAAAGAACATCCAATGGAAAAAAGACAGTCTCTTTAACAAATGGTGCTGGGAGAACTGGACAGCAACATGCAGAAGGTTGAAACTAGACCACTTTCTCACACCATTCACAAAAATAAACTCAAAATGGATAAAGGACCTAAATGTGAGACAGGAAACCATCCAAACCTTAGAGGAGAAAGCAGGAAAAGACCTCTCTGACCTCAGCCGTAGCAATCTCTTACTCGACACACCCCCAAAGGCAAGGGAATTAAAAGCAAAAGTGAATTACTGGGACCTTATGAAGATAAAAAGCTTCTGCACAGCAAAGGAAACAACCAACAAAACTAAGAGGCAACCAACGGAATGGGAAAAGATATTTGCAAATGACATATCAGACAAAGGGCTAGTATCCAAAATCTATAAAGAGCTCACCAAACTCCACACCCGAAAAGCAAATAACCCAGTGAAGAAATGGGCAGAAAACATGAATAGACACTTCTCTAAAGAAGACATCCGGATGGCCAACAGGCACATGAAAAGATGTTCAGCGTCGCTCCTTATCAGGGAAATACAAATCAAAACCACACTCAGGTATCACCTCACGCCAGTTAGAGTGGCCAAAATGAACAAATCAGGAGACTATAGATGCTGGAGAGGATGTGGAGAAACGGGAACCCTCTTGCACTGTTGGTGGGAATGCAAATTGGTGCAGCCACTCTGGAAAGCACCCTATGACCCAGCAATAGCACTGCTAGGAATTTATCCAAGGGATACAGGAGTACTGATGCATAGGGGCACTTGTACCCCAATGTTCATAGCAGCACTCTCAACAATAGCCAAATTATGGAAAGAGCCTAAATGTCCATCAACTGATGAATGGATAAAGAAATTGTGGTTTATATACACTATGGAATACTACGTGGCAATGAGAAAAAATGAAATATGGCCTTTTGTAGCAACGTGGATGGAACTGGAGAGTGTGATGCTAAGTGAAATAAGCCATACAGAGAAAGACAGATACCATATGGTTTCACTCTTATGTGGATCCTGAGAAACTTAACAAGAACCCATGGGGGAGGGGAAGGAAAAAAAAAAAAAAGAGGTTAGAGTGGAAGAGAGCCAAAGCATAAGAGACTGTTGAGAACTGAGAGCAAACTGAGGGTTGATGGGGGGTGGGAGGGAGGAGAGGGTGGGTGATGGGTATTGAGGAGGGCACCTTTTGGGATGAGCACTGGGTGTTGTATGGAAACCAATTTGACAATAAATTTCATATATAAATAAAAAAAATAAAAATAAATAAATAAACTACATGGCAGTGTATAGTAATAAAAATGTTAACCCTATATTGCTGTTGTAGGATCAAATAAGGTGTAATAATGTGTTTATTTCAGTGCCGGTCATAAAATGGGTTCTTAATAAAAGTCTCTTTGAAACTGGAAAAAAAAAAATAAATAAAATAAAATAAAATAAAATAAAATAAAATAAAATAAAATAAAATAAAATAAATGTAAAAAAAAAAAAAGAACTGGGGACGTGTTATGCTCCTTGTACTTTTTATATGCGAATCCTATGGACATAAAGCATCTGGGAATTCTTTATTGATACAACCAGACCAACAACCAGAATAGGACTGCAGAGTCTGTCCCTCACACCCATCCCCCAGACTTCTCAATGAGAGCCATGGAATCTTTTAACTTAGGTGTGTGGGGCAGGGGCAGAGAATAATGGATTTTCTCCATTTACACACAGGAAAGAAGCTGCCACCTCTATGTCCTTCCCCAAATAAAAGATGAAAAGAAAGAAATTTAAAAACTTCTGATCCTTTGAGAATGGAAAGGATGCTGGGTTCTCACTCTATTTGGATTGTAAATAAAATCTCTCCAGGAGTCAAAAAGCCTGGTGTGTTCCAACCTAGAGAGGTCCTGGTTTTTCATCTCTTTTTATACATAAATTCCTAGGAGCTCATCTAAGTGCCTATCTCAGGATGTTTGGATTTGGAGGAGATAAGAGAAGTTGTATTATCCTTTCAGATCAGAACAATTAGCTACATCATTAGAAAAACAAATGGCTACAGATCTAATCCTTATGGCATGTGAAAATGCATCCAGGGGAAGTGAAAGCCAGTATTCTCTATCTTTGTATCTTTCACATTTCTCTGTCTCAGGCGACTGGAGCTTTTTGCAGGAGCACTGAGGAATCCAGAGAAGTTTCATTTCCCCACAATGATATAACAGCGGTTTCCTGACATATAGAATGTTATAAAAACACTTGCTAGTCTAGGGGTACAAGTGGAAGTTGAAAAGTCACACATATTTAGAAGTGGCAAGACTAGGATATATATGGTGTCCAAGTTGATCATTTTTATTGCTTTTAGCTACAAGTACAAGTGACATAATCACAATGACTTACGTAAGTAGGGGATTATTTTTCCCCTCTAACAAGAAGTTTGAAGGTAAGTAATTCATCAACCTTCCAGACTTCTGCTGGCATCCGATTGCCATGTTAGCCTATGGCTGGTCAGTTACAAGGTGAGTACTCTACCTCCTGTCATCATGGATGCACTTCAATAATTAAGAAGGAGAAAAGTCAAAGGTACATATCAGCTTTTTAAGTTTTTTTAAGTCCTAGAAACAATACCTTCGGAGAGGCCTATCCAGTTATATCCATTTATATCTTTTTTCCCCATTTATACCTTATTGCCCATCCCTAGTGAAAGGGAACTTGAAAAGGTGAATATTGACACTAACCACATTGGTATCCTGAACAAAACTGGGTTTCTTTTAGCAAGAAAGACAAGATGAAAAGCTATCAGAACAGCAACAAGCAATGTTTCCCATCCCCTGGGCCTCAGGCTAAGGAAGGAACATAAGACTACAAAAATCCCCGGTAACTTGGGAGTAGGCTGAACATAGAGAAGGTTTCTACTCCACTTGCTGTCTGGATCTGTGAAAGGAGACTTCCTCTCAATGTGCTGGCATTGTCACAGGGTGGATGGAGTGGAGTAGGAAGGCAGGGGTGGTATCTTTAAGCAGGGAAACAACCTAAGAACAATATGGTGGTTATCCAGAAGTTCATGCATCCTTTATATGGCACTGAGAAGGGCCAGAAGGGACAGAGGAATAAAAGAAGTCCCAGTCAGGGGCATCTGGGTGGCTCAGTCAGTTGAGCGTCCAACTTCAGGTCAGGTCATGATCTCACAGCTCCTGGGTTCGAGCCCCACATCAGGCTCTGTGCTGACAGCCTGCTTCGGATTCTGTGTCTCCCTCTGTCTCTGTCCCTCCCATGCTTGTGCTCTCTCTCTGTGTCTCAAAAATGAATAAATGTAAAAAAAAAAAAAAAAATTTTAAAAGAAGTCCCAGTCAGGGTGAGAAGGATGCAGAAGACATGGATCCCCTCACCAGAGGCTCTGGCAGGGACAATAAACATCAGAATCATATTTCTGTCCAAGATCCCCAACCAGATACATCAGCAACAGATAGAGTGCTTCAGAGGTAGATCCCTAAAAAGCCAATGGCAGCTGCTGAAGAGCTGAGGCTGGCCCGTAGACCAGACATGCTACCCCGACATAACAGTACAGACTGGAGAATGGAAGGAAAGGTTACAAACTTTGAATTGTGTGCCTCTAAATCCTGAATTGAATATAATTAACTGAGAGGCTAAATTTTCAACTGAATGTGACTAAATTACGTCCAATCTGCAAAATCAAGATCATCCATCTTTCCCTCTACAGTGAGTGGGGATAGCATAGAGTCCCGAGTTAGTTTAATTAAATCATGGAAATGTAAAAAAGTTGCACTTATAAAAGTTACACTTAAGTTACACTTACGTCATATATAAATTTAAAATCTATGGTCATAGGTAGAGTTATGATTATGGTATAAAAATTACTGAAAATTAGAAATTGTGTTTGGCCATTTCTGATAGCAAAGTGTAATTGATTAAGCTAATTCCTGTATTCAAGGCACAAACAATAACTGAGTCTTCTTTGAAGAGATGTAGTGCTTCATGCTGGTGGCTTGATTTTAACCACCACAGTGGAGGCACAGACTGTCTCTGGGGCTCTCTGAGCATGAGACAGGAGGCTCTGCAAAGGTGAGTGAAGCAATATTCAGGTTCTGAGTAGGCAGTCCCTTGTGGGGTGTGAGTCAGGCTGAGGAAATCTCAGCAGTTTGGGGTAAGTTTGGGAGATAGTCCACCCGAAGACAAAAGAAGAAATAGAATGTTTCTCAGAGCTTGGTCATCACTGGGGAATTTGTAAGAAATTCTCAGAAGGAAGTATTAGGAGAGGGAGATGATAAGATAATAATAGTAGTAATAATAATCACAAATACTTATAACCGCTATTATTGGCTATGAATTTCTACTCTTTGGGAAACATGAAAAATAGTTATCTTCAATTCTCACAACAATTCTTGCAAGGTAAGTATTTTTATCCCCAATTTTGCATATAAGGAAACAGACTCAGAGAGATCAAGGCACTTTCCTAGGATTACACAGTCAGTAATAGGGTTGAAACCCAGGTCAGCAGCCCAACACCAAAGCACTGCTCTTTTCACTGTGTTGTGCCTACTGCACACAACCAGGGAAACAGTCTTTGGCCATTTACCTAAACCCTCCCATTCTGAAAATGGGGAGAGGTTGTTCAAGACAAGCAGTGGGGTTTTGCCCCTTGTCCTGAGATATCCTACCTCCCATTCCTGCCAAAAAGGGAGCGGCTGAAGGTCCCCATGCTTACATCTGAGTTTCAAATCAACAAAATCTGGGTGTGTAAGTAGGAGGAATAGGATCTTCAACAGTTTCATGTTCAACAAAAGACTCCTGATTCCTAAAAGATGCAGTCTTCCAGGGTAAACACAGTGAACTTTCTGGAATTCATAACCAATTACATATGAATTTGGGATTTTTCCATTACATTCTTTGAGCTACTCCCTCTTAACTTCATAACAAGTGATGTCACCCCTGGGGGGCCACCAGGAAGCAGAGGGATTTCATGTGTCTTAAATGTGTATCTAGACTGCAATGGTGTAACTAAGTCACATTACAGTATTTGCAAATATTCAACTCATTGTTTTCTTTGGATCACTGAAGCACAGCATTAAAATAATCCAAATTTCATTTTTTGGTTTATTTCCCAGAATAGAACTCATTATGTCCAGAGCCTTATGGGTTTCTTTAGGAAGACAAGGGCAGATCTCATTCTCCTCACCACAAAAGAAAACAACAATTGAAGATAACCTGTGGCTTGCATCTCTTATATCTAACTTCTTCCTTTGGTCCAAATTTCTAAGGGTTCCCTAGGGTGAAAAGATAGGGGAGCTTGGACGAAAAGGAGAGAATGACAGTTCAGGATGAGAAAGTTTGTCACTAGTTGACCCTATGCAAGAGGATCCAATGCTTGTGAACTGATCTTCCAAATATTCTATGCTTTTCATATAGAATGAAAATAGAAAATATGTGATATTTATTGACATGTTTCAGCAATTAAATTTAAAACTTTGTGTCAAGAGGCTCTTAACTCAAGTTATATATAACTTAGCCCACACTTACATGTCCAATGACATGGATTTATGATGGGATAATGTCATCTCTTGTGTTGCCCACAAGATCCTTAAAGGTGATCCTGCAAGAAGTGGGGACTAAGCCCAAAATGTCAGAATCAAGGTTGGGCATGATTTCACAATAGGACAAGGTACAGAGTTTTAGGGGGTGAGCACACCTGGCCTTGATCTGAATTGGATCTGGCAGATGAGGTTTACAGAAAGAATTTCTGGAGGAGACTAAGGCAAATTAGGCTTGCTAGGCCAAGATCCTAGCCAAGTGTTGGAATACAGCATGGGGTGGCCACAAGGAACAGATTCCACTCCCCTGGAAAAGAGAATGAAAATAACTAGGTGGGGCTTGGGTTAGGGTTCTCGTACAGTAGGACAGAATACATTCAGAAACCAAAGCAAAAGCCAAGGTATAAATTATATAAGCACACTATCAGGTGACATCTGTAGCTGGGTAAGTCCAAGAATGCCTGGAGGTTTCCCCTAGGTACCACAGGTCATGCCACAGGCAGGAAGGGGGCATTTAATAGGTTCATGAAGTTGATTCATGGATGGTGAACAACAAGGCTGCCTCATTCCACAACTTTCATGGGGCATGTGAAGGGCCTCGCCTGGCTAACTATCCAGTGGCCAGGACTCAAAGACAGTACAAATGGTATCCACTGGAGTGTTCCATGCAGTGGCCGAGTGTCAAATATTTACTCTGCACATTTATGGTCTTTAGAACTGTTAGCATGGTATACAGAGAGAACAGAAGATACTGACCACAAATTTCTATTTACTTGTGCATATCTTAGACTGATTTAGAAATAATTCTAAAATATCTTGCTCTAAGTTGAACAGAGCATATTGCTGAATGTGAAGAGCCAGAGAAACAATTCAGTTGAAGCAAAATTTACTGGTTAGAGGTAAGGACCAAAGATTTTTTGAACCACAGATTTTTGAATACCAAAGTGCTTTGACTATGATAGTTAGATTTATTTGTACAAGTTGCTCACATGAATCTTTTAACAAGGGAGAAATTTTTAACAAGGGAGATGAACAAGAGCTAAGCTGTGAAGCTAAGGAGGCTGAAATTTGAACCCACAACATTTCCTTGTCAGAGACCACAACATCTGGCTAGTGGAGCACATTTATATCCCTCCATTGCTGTGTCTTCAGGGTATGCCTGTCCATAACTCCACTCTACATTTTTTTATGTTTTATTTTTTTATGTGAGTTCAAACTCACCCCCACTCAGACTAGAATATGATAAATGACAACCTGAAGAATTGTAAAGATATGCCCCAAAAATAATTCTCACTCAGATTTTTTTCTGGCATCTTGTTTGGTCCAGTGTCTGAAGCTGTGATTGATGAAAGCTGGGCGCAATGGCACAAAGCTGGAGTCGTGACCACTCAATGTTCCTTCACCTGAGAAAATAAATCAAGAGGAATAGCACCATGTAGCAGGGAAGTGAGGTATCCTAGAGCTATTTCTGTGGCAGGCGGGGGGAACAAGTCATAGTCTCCCACAGAGCTTGAGTCTCTCAACTTCATTTCCATAATCAGGTTAGCTACTTTTCAAAGATGCACTATGACACTCATATGGAGGGAAAGCTCATGTTTCTT
The DNA here is from genome assembly GCF_014898765.1 of Herpailurus yagouaroundi. Taxonomy (NCBI): domain Eukaryota; kingdom Metazoa; phylum Chordata; class Mammalia; order Carnivora; family Felidae; genus Herpailurus; species Herpailurus yagouaroundi. Next base: position 70,942,210 of record NW_024412377.1, read on the forward strand.
GGCTCAGCCTAATATGCTGACAGTGAAAAGGTGAGGAAGGCACTTCCCCTCTTTTTTTCCCTTAGTGAATTGAAAGGCACTTTGAAAATATATTTAGTGTCTCTGAACATTTCTGGGCTCACTGCTGGTAGCATTTACAGAAGCCACCTGGTGATACAGAAGCCTCACTCTCAAAAGCAAGCTTGAGATGAGTGAAAATAATGATCTAAATATTCTCTCCTAACTTGGGTGAGAAGGGAGCTGAGATGACAGGGGATCCCAGTTACCTAGCACTCCTTCTGATGCCTTCCTCTCCCTCTGTACCCTTCCAATCTATCACCTAGCCCTACCGAGGTTTCCTTCTAAATATCTCTTGAACCCATCTGTTATTTCCATCTCCACCACTAATACCTGGTCTTCAGTTCTTATCGGGACACACACACACACACACACACACACACACACACACACACACTGCACTAATCTATGGTCTCCTTCCTCCAGTTTTGTGCTCTCACAGTCCATTCCCCACACGGTAACCAGAGGTGTTATTACAACATCAATCACTTATGCCACTCTCCTGAATCAAACTCTTTTATTGGCTTCCTTTCACACTCCAAATAAAATCCAAGTTCCTCTAACCACAGTTTTAGGCCCTCAGTTATTTGACTTCTGCATCTTTCTCCATTTTCATTTCCTACAACTTTCTCATCATTCATAGTGCTCCAAACACACTGACCTTCATCCAGTTCCTCCTACCTTGCACTTTCTTCTTACTCTTTCTAGAATGTGCTTCCTCCTGATCTTGGTTCTTCGGTACCACTTGGATAATCAGATTAAACATGGATGCTATACAGAGTTATTTCTGACAACTAATAGATTTTCACTCCCTGCCAAATCTGTAATGTTTTGTAGGTTACTGAATCATTTACCCATTTATTGTTAACCTCCAACAGACTATAGGATCCATGAGAACAGGTATCTCACCCTTGCACCTAGTAGTAACTGGCAGGTGGTTACACACTCAATAAGTATTTATTAAGTGGAATGGACTGAATAAATGAAGGAATGACATTCTGGCTGTAACCCCTAACTCCCAGTTGCTGAGTCATTGTTCCAGCTAATTGGCTGGCCTGCTGCCCAATATTATATTATCTTGCTTTCCTCTGGTTTATAGGCACCCCAAGAGACACTTTGATATATCAGTCACCTTTTGACCAATTGTGCTTTGACTGATTCTGCTTGTCTCAGTGAGCTATGCCTATGTATGGGCTCTGACAATGAATACCAATGACCCTAATGTAGTTTCACTAGCTAACAGGGATAAAGGATGGTATGATGGATTAAAGATTGGCACAAATTCACTGACCTTCCTCCCTGGTATATGTTCAGGAATGTATGTCTACTCCCCTTGAATCTGGTGTGTTCTGTGACTGCTTTGACTGATAGGATGGGTTGGAAGTGGTGCCGTGCCAGTATGGGGTCCAGGCCTTATGAGACTGGTAGCTCATACTTCCTGACTCTAGGAACACACTCTCTTAGGGTCTTGAGTCACCATGTAAGAAGTTCAATTACCCTGTAGAGAAACCATGTAGACAGCCCTCAAACTATAAAAAAAGGGAGAGGGGCCTGGCTGAGCCCAGACATCAGTCAATACAAATAAGGCAACAGACACATGAATTAATCCTTCTTGGACTTTCCAAATCTAAACAACCACTAGCTGAATACAACTGAGTGACCCTAATCAGGGCTCCATGAGGCAGAAGAGTTGCTTACCTGAACACTGTCCAAATTCCTAGACTACAGATTTTGAACTTAATGAAATGACTATTGTTACAAGGCATCATAGGTTTTTTTTTTTTGGTTTATTTATTTATTTGAGAAAGAGAGAGAGAGAGAGAGAGTATGTGTATGTGAGCAGGGGAGGGGCAGAGAGAGAGGGAGAGAGAGAAATCCCAAGCAGGCTCCGCACCGTCAGCCCAGAGCCTAATGCCAGACTTGATCTCACAAATCATGAGTTCATGACCTGAGACGAAATCAAGAGTAGGACTCTCAACTGACTGAGCCACCCAGGCACCCCTATTGTAAGGCATCATGTTTTAGGTGGTTTATTAAGTGAGAGGATGGGTGACAGGACAAGCAAGTAGACTGAGTTTTATCCTTCAAAGAAGGCATGATCCTCTACTCCTTTGAAAAAGATGCTTGTTATCAGTCAGTAATATGGAACAAATTAATCATAATCAATATTTGGGAGGGAGTGTGATGTGTGATGACTTCTCAGGTTCAGAAGAAGATTCCTGTGTGTTTTCTAGGATGCAAATCTAAACCACAGCAATATCAAGACTATCTTATCAGGACAACTGATAAATGAAAAAAAAAACTCATAATATTCAATTTAATTCTAACTCAATTTTCCTCCAGGCCTATCTGATGAGTCTACCCAAATAGGATGTGATATAGTAATTATAGGTGCACTTTAGCATATTCTGACACAGGATTTGATTGCAATTTCTAGATTGAGGATATACAGCACTCTCAGAAATGAATCTAAAAACCTTCCAGCACTCTCTACCAACTATCTACTAACCCCATTAACAGCAGATAAGAGAGTATATCCAACAATTTTTCTTGCAGATTCCAGACTTTCTTAAGATTGTCTGAATCTGATATGCACTAGATTACAGTTTCTGTCTGTTTTAATCACTGATGTATCTCCAGCATGTAAAACAGGGACTGAGACATTGTAGGAGTTCAATAAATACTATTAATAAAATAAATCATTGAATTAGAAAAAAAATCAAAGAGGCAATTCTGAGCTGAGGTGGTCACTCCATAAAAGTATCAGATTGGGACACCTGGGTAGTTCAGTTGGTTAAGCATCCAACTCTGTTTTGGTTCAGGTCATGATTTCATGGTTCGTGAGTTCAAGCTCCACATGGGGCTCTGTGCTGACAGTGTGGAGCCTGCTTCGAATTGTCTCTATCCGCTTCTCTCTCTCTCTCAAAATAAATAAATAAACTTAAAAAAAATTTAATAATAAAAAAATAAATAAAAGTATCAGATCACCAGCATTTCTTTAGGACCTCAAGCATGCCCAAGTGCTATTCAGAAGATTATGACACCAAAATATTTCATTATAAAAGCTTTACAGTATATTTTATAATATTTAAGACAGAAAAAAGAGGAATGAAGAATAACATAACTGAAATTCATGTACTACTCCCACCCAGCTTTAGAGACAATTATATTATCAAAATTGTTCCAATTCACCTAGGATGGCCCTTTGTAGGTGCCTTCTCCACCCTGCCCTGCAATATTACCACTATACTTAATTTGGTGTTCATCAAACTCTTTATACATGTATATATGTACACAGAATCTAAAGCAGGCTCCAGGCTCTGAGCCATCAGCACAGAGCCTGATGCAGGGCTCGAACTTACGAACCACAAGATCATGACGTGAACCAAAGTCATACGCTTAACTGACTGAGCCACCCAGGCACCCCTCTTTTTACATATTTTATACATAGGCACACACACATATGTAATATATATACATATGTGTGTATATATATATACATATATATGTAATATACATACGTATATATATACATATATATTACATATATATAATCTCTCATATATATAATCTCTTTATAATAATGGTATTATGTAGATAAGTATCTTTAAGTGCTAATAGATAGTATTGTTCCATGTCTTAAATTGTGTTACCTAACTATATGAATCCTTCTGCAATTTGTGTAAGTCTATGTTTAAGAGTTCATCCTTCTAGAAGTTCTGCACATTTACATAGCACAGATACAGACAGACATACCATATATGCTACTTTGTGACCTTGTTTTTTTCTTTATGGTCTTTCATTCTAAAATAATTCACAAAACAAAAATATAACAAACTGAGGTGGCCATACCCCAAGAGGTAAAAAACACTGCACATATACTAGAAGTGTCCTTTTTTCAGTGCATTCGCTTCCTTCACTCTCCCTCTTATCCTCCTCCCACAGGCAGAATTTGGTCTTTATATTTATATCTCCCTCCCCCAAATATCTAATACAAGTTTTTATTTTTAAAAACTTTATCTATCATCCTCTTCTAGAAAGAAAAAGAGAAATACTGACTTTTTGAGGGTCTGGACTTCATGTAGGTGTGTGAGTTCCAGCTCCCCACGTGGAAAGGGTCCTGTGCCTAGTCTTAGATCCCCACACAGCCTCTCCTCTCTTGATTTTTCAAGACTTGAGATGCCCCAGGGTGGCCTGTGGACATCACTACCCAGGGGCTTCTCTCTCTCCATTTTTGACACTTGTAGATTTCTACTGTTTTATTGTGAGCTCATGTATACAGTTTAAAGATGTATATTTGACCTTATGCAGCATTTCAAGGTGCTTATAGCAGGAGAGTTTTTCAGAACATCGAATCTGCCAAATTTCTGGAAGTAAAAGTTATGAAAGTAATTCCTCAATATTCTAAATATATTGTAGGCAGCACAAGCATACAGTCATTTCCCATAAGACTGTCACAATTTAAATAGCTGACAAATATTTACAAAACACATGCTAGATTTTTAAAGTTTATTTATTTATTTTGCAAGAGAGGGAGACAGAGAGAGAGAGAATGAGAGCGTGCATGCACATGAGTGAGCAGGGGAGGGGTAGAGAGAGGGAGGGAGAGAGAGAATCCCAAGCAGATTCTGTACTGTCAGTGTGGAGCCCAAAGTGGGGCTCAATCCCATGAACTATGAGATCAAATTGGACACTTAGCTGACTTAGCCACCCAGGTTCCCCACTTACTAGATTTTTTAAAGACATGTATCAATTTCATCTAAATAACTCACTTTGTTTCAATGTGAATATCTTATATGATCATTTTTGTTTACAAAAACATATTTTTATTTTTCTTAAATAGAAAATAACTACACATGCCTAATAGGTTAAAAAAAACTAACCAATTTTTCCTTCATTAGTATAAAAACAAAGGGAAATATTTCAGAGGCAATAAGTAGTTAAAAAGCAAAAGAAGAGAAGAATCTCCAAAGTGGTTAGGCCAGGCTTAGTGAGAGGGAACATTCGTGAACTGGGTCGACTAACACAGATAGAAGGAGGGGTCCGATGCCTGGAAAGGGGGGGGTTAGTGACGACAACATAAGCAAGTGTAACTCTTAGTCAATGCTAATGGAAAAAAGAACTCTGCAATACCTGGGAAGTCTTGTTCTGGAACTGCATATAGCACATCAAGTAGACTATTATTCTATCCGAAGTTATGATTATGATTGCTTTTTATTGGTTGTATAAGGTGGTTTTTATTTTGCTTTGATACTCTTTCTGTATTTAAAAATTCTTCCTGAGTTGGTAAATATCCTAGCTATCTTCCATTTGTCCCTTTGTCATTATCTAGCCTTCTCTGCCCTGTTCTGGAGGGTCCCTGGAGGCTGATGCATGGTCACAATGATCTCTTTTGGGCCCTTGACTTTCGGTTGAGTTTAACCAATGAGAGGCACCAGGACGGGGCTAGAGGGTAGAAAGAGAATGAGTCACATTACTTGCTCCACCAGCACGTTCCCTGACAGGTAGTCATGGATTATCTGTCTCCTTCTAACCAAAGCCACATATTTCTACACAGTTACTATCTCCTTATAACGGTGACTCTTCCCCTACCTGCCCCATCAGACATCAGGTGGTCCCAGTATCATTACTACTAGCCCCATGAGCCATTAACACTGCCTATAACTTTATTAACCTCTCTTCAAATTATCCAACTTGATTTTATCATCTAATTTATGAAGGAACTTTGCATGATATCCAGGGATAATTTTGGTGTGACGTGAGACTGAAGAGATAGGTAGGGAAACTAATATGATCAGATTTTTTTTTTGAAAGATTTCTCTGGGAGAAGGCTGGGAAGATGGTGGAGTAGTAGGGCCCTAAACTTACCTCATACCACAGATATAACTAGATAACACTCACATCACCATAAATAACCCCAAAAATGACCCAAAGATTGGCAGAACCAACTCTACAACTAAAAAAAGGAGAGAAGAGGCCACATTAAAGAATGTAGTAAAAGGCAGAGATGTGGCTTGAGAGCTAAACAGACTATCTGTGGTCAGGAGGGAGTTGGTGGCGCAGAGAAGGGTGAGAAAATTTTAACTCATCATTTCCCCATTTTATCATTCAGTCTTTTTGTGGTAGCATTGTTTAGATATAATATGCCACAGAGTATTTTTGGGGAAAGACACTATAATTTTTAAAGAGGAAAACATTTTTTTCCTTAGCCTTTTTGAGGTAAATGGGTGTTAAAGGGATAAAATGACTATCACACCAGCAAGCCCACAAAGAGAAGACAGATTCCCATAACACTTTATTTTGAAAGTGAGAGAGACCGAATTTCATGAGTTCTTAAAACCAGTGGGACCTAGACCCTGGAATTTTAAAAATCAGTGGCCCAACTCTTGGAGAGCCCAGAGGATGTTAGGAAGCTGATAAACCAGATGGGTGGTTCTTTAAAATTTTTTTTCATGCACATTACAATATGATGAGGCACATATTCATTCCTTCATTCATTCCTTCATTCCACAAATGCTTATGATTAATATTTATGATCATCCACTATATGGCAGGCAGAGCTCTAGATAGTGGAGATATAAGCAAGAGTAGAGAAAACCTTGCCCTCGTGGAAGTATCATTCTAGTGTGAGAATGTAGCATTGAACTTGAGCTTTTAACACATCTTGAAAGGTGTTTGTAAAATAAACCTCCAGATGTGAGTTATAAGCTCCTACCAGTGTATGTTAACTCTTGACCTCATGGACTTGGTTTTGAATCCCCAGCTCTGTAAGCCCTTCCTTCCACTCTTTTCTCAATGTACTTGAACCTTAGCTTTCCGCCATGGAATTATCACTCTGGATGTCAACATTTTGAGGTAGCTTTAGCAGAGCAATCTGCTGTAGCTCTTGACTGACAGCACCTATCTCTGACATCTCAGATGGATGCACCCTAGATCTTCAGAGGGCAGGGTGGGGGTGAGCTGGTAGTGCTGAAGCAAGTATTCAGAAAGAATGAGTCCTACACAGCAGCAACAGTTAACAGCACATTGTGAGGATCTAAAAAATATTCATTGTATTAGTGTTATCAGCTACTTCCAACAAAATAAAGACATTAAATTGTTAATTGAGGGGTTGGATCAGCTGCAAAGGATGAGGGGACCCTGGCAAACTAGGGTCAGTGGAGAGGAAGGAGTAAGCTGGGAACACACAGAGGTTGTGCTTGCTTGCCTGACAACCAAGAATGGTCTCCCAGCTCTACAACTTATTGAAGTTACCTCTCTAAAATTTCTCATACATAAAACAGACATGATAATGGCACCTAACTTATAGTGTTGTTGTGAAGATTAGCATAAATACATATAAAGCACTTAGAATAGCACCCTGGCATACAGTAAAAACTCAATAAACATTAGCTATAATTATTTTTTAAGTCATAGGCTGTGTTGAAGAGGGAGTGTACTACAGTTGTAGTTTGGTCAGAAGTACAAGCATCACCAAGTGATGGCAGATGACTCTCCATATTGTTACTGCCTCCTACTGGAATGGATTCCAAATGGGGTGGAACTGCATGTAAGGACAATTGTTTGAAGTAACTCATGGGAGAGAAGAAAAACAAACAAGGAAATGAGTTACTGCCTGAAAAAGATAATTTGATACCTTTCCCAATAATTAATCCTAAAATTGTTATGATGCCATAGTTTAATATTTCTCTGGCTAATTCTCCATGTGGTATTAATAACTGTCTTCCAACTTGTCTTAAATTATCCTTGGAAGCTATATTGCTTCTAGAAACTGCACTAGGCATTACAACCATCTGGAGTAATTATAAAACACACTGATGCCTAGGAGTTGGTTCAGTTATTTTCTCATAGGATCTGGACATCTGCATTTTTTTTTTTAAGTGGCTCAGACGATTTCAGTGTGCAGCTAGGGCTAAGAACTTCTATCTTAGAAGATAGTTCCAGAATCAAACCAGTGGTTATCAAAAACTTTTTTCTCACAACTGCTAGCTCTGAGCACTTCAGCATGATGAATAATTACTGGGACTGGCCCTTTTTCTAACATTCTACTAATTTCTAATTTCCCTTTCTTCCACTGAACAAAAGGAGAAAGGAAAAAGAAAAACTTCATTCAACCAAAGTTTGTATCTTCATTCAACCAATATTTATTGGGCATTTGCTACAGAACAAGCATTTGTTGGGTTCTAAGGATCTAGTGATGAATAGTGTAGATTTCACAGACTGGTAAAGGACTGTGTGGTCAAGTACATTGCTTAGCCAATAGCCTCACATCTTACGTATGTGAAGTTCAAAGTGCAACCCTTATCTTGTTAAAATTAATCTGGGAATTCTTCATATAGATTTATATATTAAAAAAAGATTTTTTTAATCCTTATTTATTTTTGAGAGAGAGAGAATGAGCAGGAGAGGGGAAGAGATGGTGACACAGAATCCACAACAAGCTCCAGGCTCTGAGCCCTCAGCACAGAGCCCGACGCAGGGCTTGAACTCACAGACCATGAGATCCTGACCTGAGCTGAAGTCAGATGCTTAACTGACTGAGCCACCCAGTCACCCCTATGAATCTTTTTTCTTTAATTTTTTATTGTGGTAAAATACACATATCATAAAATGCTACCATCATAACCATTTTTAAGGGCACGATTCAGTAGTATTAAGTATTATAATATTAATAGTGTCATATTGCCGCGTACCCATCACCACCATCCATATCCGACTCTTTCAATCTTGCAAAATTGAAACTCAATCCCCATTAAACAATAACTTCCTAACTTTCATCCCTCTAGCTGCTCACAACCACCATTCTACTTTCTGTCTCTGTGATTACGGCCATCTGATACCTCATATAAGTGGGTTCATATGGTATTTGTCTTTTTGTGACTGCCTTATTTCACTTAGCATAATGTCTTCAAGTTCCATTCATATTATAGCACATCAGAATCTCCTTCCTTTTTAAGGTTGAATAATATTCCATTATATGTGTATTCCACATTTTGCTTCTCTACTGATCTGTCAATGAACACGTGGGTTTCTTCCATGTCTTAGCTATTGTGAATAATGTTTCTAGGAACACAGATATACAAATGTCTCTTTGAGATCCTACTTACAATTATTTTTTGTATACACCCAGATGTGGGATTGCTGGATTGTATGGCAATTCTATCTTTAATTTCTAGAGGAACCACTTTACTGCTTTCCACAGTGGTTGCATTGTTTTACATTCCCACCAACAGTGTGCAAGTGTTCCAATTTCTCCGCATTCTCACCAACACTGTTATTTTAAGGTTTTGTTTTGTTTGTTATAGTAGTCATCCCAGTAACAGATGTGAAGTGGTATCTCAGTGTAGTCTTGATTTGCATTTCCCTGATGATTAGTGATATTAAGGATCTTTTCATGGGCTTCTTGCCCACTCCTATATCTTTTGTGGAGAAATGTCTATTCAAGGCCTTTTTAAAATCTGATTGTTTGTTCTTTGTTGCTGTTGTTGAGCTTTAGGAGTTCTCCATATATTCTCAATACTGATCCCTTATCAGATGCATGATGTGCAAATATTTTGTTTCATTCAGCAGGTTGCTTTCCACTCTGTTGATCGTGTCCAATGATGTACAGGTTTTTAATTTTGATGAAGTGCAACCTATTTTTTCTTTTGGGGCCTATACCTTTGGTGTCATATCCAAGACCTCATTGCCAAATCCAGTGTCGTGAAGATTTTTCCCCATGTTTTTTTTTCCTAAGAGTTTTATAGTTTTAGCTTTTACATTTAGGCTTTTGGTCCATTTAAAATTAATTTTTGCATATGCTGTAAGGCAAGGGTCCAACTTCATTGTTTTGCATGTGGATATCCAGTTTTCCCAGCACCATTTGTTGAAAAGACTACTGAATAAATAGTCTTGCCATTCCTGTCAAAAATAATTGGATTATATTTGCAAAAATTTATTTCTGAGCTTTATATTCTATTCCATTGGTCTATAAGTCTGTCTTTATGCCTGTTCTTCAGATGAAATTTTAATAAGGGAAAGATAACGATACTTTCTGTAAAAAATCAAAGGAGGCATCAGAGCTATAGAAATATGGGCCAATATTTTATTTTTAGCCTGGCAACACTCAAGCCAGATATACCTATTATAACCCAGCTTCTAGCCACCTCCAGCCAACCTTGTGTTGGTTTCTTTAGAAGGAACAGAAGCAACAGAAATAGCAGCATATAACCTTTGATGATCTCTTCTCATTGTCCCTCTTCCTGCATGCTTATGTGGTCCCTGCTTTGCTCTGTCTTCCCCCAATTCCAACAGACAGGCTGAGATGAAGGACAGACTTTTATTTCCAGGTTTTGAACTTACTTTATGTGAAGTAAATTAACAAACCTGGTTGTCAGTCATTTATACTTCAGTGTAAAATACAGAATGCTGATACTCTGGGATACTTAGAGACCAATGAAATGTAGAAACATCTTAGCTGACATGTACTTCATTGTAGAGTCAGAACTATAAAACCTAGATATCCATTTAGTGTTTTCTTCACCCTTGCCTCTTCATGGTGGAGACAAGAGTGGGTGTTTTTGTAGAAGTGGGGTCAAGGATCCTCAATGATTTAGGCTGAGTTCTGAATACTAACAGTGTGGGTACAAACAAGGAAGACAGGGATGAAAAGCATTGCCTGCTTTTGTACTGTGCTGAGATCTAGCTCTTGATCAAATTTGACTAAGAGATATTTTAGTCAAATTTTGGATATTTTGAAATACTGAACTCGCCTCAAAAAAAGCTGATGTGTGCCCCTTCCTAGTGAAGTTTTGCAAGATACTCTAAGCTCTTCAAAGCACATATACAGAGCACATATCTGAATATCCACAGTGAGGATAATACTAATCTTGTCCTGGGGTTGAAAAGAGGATTTCTCGCTCATGATATCACATTCTGCTTGTTACAAAAAAAGAGAGGTGAAATTGTCTCACAGCTGGCAAAGCTCTTTCCTAATCTATAAAAATTCTTCTATGCATTATGGCTTCTAGCTATTCTCTTAATCTCTGTAGCCTTGATTTTCTGATTTCTTCATTTTTACAGGGAAGTCTTATTATACAAAGGACATCACCCATGATGGGAGTTTAAAATATTGCTATGCAAGAAAGGAGTCTTTGGTGTGTTTGATATGTAAAGCAAGCAAGAAAAAAAAAAAAACCTAAATTTACAAAGTTGATACATTTTCTCCATGATTCCCCAGGGGCTCAGCCAAAGCCAAAAATCAAAATGATCAAATTTAGTCTGGAACACACTGTACTGCTACAGATTACTTGTACTTCCTGCGGTTGGAGCTTTTCTGTTCCTCATTTGCGATTTTCATGGGCTACCAAGCTGATATAAATTTGGGCATTTCTAAAATCCGATTGGGTGTGAAGATTTCTTATTAAAAATTAAGTTAAAATGGGAAGACAAAACATAATTGAACCAATCTGAGATTATGGTTGGATTGTATTTGTTCAAAGAGTTCGGTTATCAGTCTTAACAGCCATTAGTAATGGTTTGAGGTCAAACTTCATGCATGCCTTTTAAAATCAAGATATTTTAAAGAGGCCTTTTTGACGCTGTGTGTTCAGCCTTGAAATTATTTGCTTGGATGTTGCTGCCACAGGCTCTCAGTGATGTACTTGAAGAGAAGTTTCAATGGACAATCATTTAGAACATTTAGAATACTCAGAGGAAATGAGCATTTGAATGAATCATTGACCCAAACAAGAAAAGCTTCTATGTTATTTAAAATGCTTCAGAAATCCTAAAATAATTAGTAGCAAATCTGAGTACAGTGGAACATCCCTAAATCTTGCTCCAAGAGCAAGTGATGAATCACTCTTCTGGGGCCCATCTAAAATTAATATTCTTCAAGCCAATCTCTATTGTACTTACTGTAGGGATGTTTTACTTAATCAGAAAAGAATATGAGTAGGCTGGTATTAAAATGTGCAATGTAGCCAGAAAAAAAATCATTATTCCTCACAATTTTCTGTTTTATAAAATACACCATGTTGATAACACTATCCAAACAATTCCACTAAATAATGAAAATTAAAATGTTAATTGTCGATAGTCTCTAATCTGTCCAAAATGGTTTATCTGTTTGACTTATTTTGGCATTTTTTCTTGGAATTAACATGTCCATGAATGCTGAAAATGTTGTATTTCTTGATCTGGATGGTAGGTACATGAGTATCTTCACTTTTCTTTTAAAAAATCACTACTTTAAGTATGTTTTGTGTGTGTGCTATACCTCAATAAATTGTTTAATACTTGCTGTAAAAACGTCTACAGTAATACACTTGGAAAAAATATTCTCAGTTTATATCAAAGACCAAGGGTTAATTTTCCTAATTATATATAAACCTTCTAAAATAAAAAAAAAAAGGAGGGGCACCTGGGTGGCTCAGTGGGTTAAGCGCCTGACTTCGGCTCAGATCATGACCTTACTGTTTGTGGGTGTGAGCCCTGGGTGGGGCTGTGTACTGATAGTTTGGAGCCCGGAGCCTGCTTTGGATTCTGCATCTCCCTCTCTCTCTGCCCCCGCCCCCCCCCCTTCTCACTCTGTCTTTCTATCTCTCAAAATTGAATAAACATTTAAAAAATAAAAAAATAAAATAAAATAAAATAAAATAAAATAGGGAAAGATCCAAAACCCAAGGAAAAAGGTTGTGCAAAGGATATGAACTTAGTGTTCACAGAAAAAAAAGAAATACAAGTGGATCTTAAACATATAAGATAATGTTAAATCTCATTTAGAACAAGAGAAATGCAAATAAGACTTTATTGAAACAGCACTTTGTGTTTACTAGCTTGTCAAAAGTCAGAAAAGGCTGGGGTGCCTGGGTGGATCAGTTGGTTAAGCATCCAAATTTGGCTCAGGTCATGATCTCACAGTTCGTGAGCTGGAGACCAGCTTCAGGCTCCACACTGACAGTGCAAAGCCTGCGTGGGATTCTCTCTCTCTTTCTCTCTCTCTGCCCCTTGCTCACATGTGACTCTAAGAAAGGAAAGGAGGAAGGGAAGGAGAGAGTGAGGGAGAGAAAAAGAGAGAGAGAGAGAGAAAAAGAAAGAAAGAAAGAAAGAAAGAAAGAAAGAAAGAAAGAGAAAGAAAGAAAGAAAGGAAGAGTTATCCTAAAAATGAAAAAAAAAAAAAGGTTGATCACACTATGTGGTAAGATCAAGGAGATCAACAGACATACTTCTCTACTGTAGAGAAATGCAAACTGGTAACATTTTCATAGAGGACAATTTGATGGTATCTGTCATATTTACAAATGGATTTTTTTGCCATAGCAACTCCACTTCTAAATATTTAACCTACAGTTCTGTTTAAGCATGTGCAAAGTGACACATATACAAGAATATTAATGGCAGCATTGCTTACAAGAGCAGAAGATGGAAAGCAACCTAAACGTCTCTCAGTAGACTGGAGGTACAGTCACACAATGAAATACTCTCAACCCCAGAAAAGAATGGGAATGTTCTTTGTGAGTTGATATAGAAGGATCTCCAAGAACTACTGTGGGTAAAATAAAAAGTTGTGGATAGTGTGTACAGTACACTATCATTCACCCACGAGAGAGACAGTATGTATTAATATTTTCATGTATATTCACAAAATATGCTTGGAAAGATATACAAGAAAGTCCCACCATTGCTCAGAGAGGGGAACTGGGTGGTTTGGGAACAGAAACTCAAGGAGGACATTCACTACATGGCCTTTTACATCTTCCGAACATTGAACTAAGTGAACGTATTGTTTCAAAAATACATTTTTTATTTTAAACAAGGATACATTTTTTAAAAATATGCCCATGAATTTCTTCCTTTAAGCATTACTAAATGCCTTAAAGATTGGAATAGATAAGAAGCACTATAGGTGCACAAACTGATCTCATCCTGCTTTAAAGGATCAGTGGGAGATGTAATTAATGTATGGGGCACAATTATGTGAAAATTCCAGAGATTCTGTTTTGTTTTGTACTGTATGCTGATTTTTAGAGACTGTTCAGACTTCTAATGAGGTGTTTCTCATCAGTCAAATTACCAAAAGACTACTAAATAGGTAAAAATTGTGGTAGGGAATTATGTAGTCTCTTTCAATATTAGTTTCATTAGTCTAAGAAATCCGAGAAATCAGTTAAAGAATGTAGATGCTCTAATTCAATATTCTAACTCAATCCAGTATTATTCTAATTTGAATTCTAATTTGAATTCTAATTGAATATTCTAATTCAATCTTATATTTATTAAAATATTGCGTATCTTTCTGAAGAATGCCCTTTACAGAATGCCCTAAATAGAAGCCATAAGACACAAGAAAAGACAGTCTTGGCATTAAGACAACCAGCTTGCTGGGTTAGTGTCGTGCCTTATTTTGTGTTCAGCAGGTATCTAACACTCTGAAAATAATCAAAACTGGTTTTGGAAGTTAACTATCAAATGGTGGGGCTATACAGTCGATCTGAGTGACTGTGCCAACATCATTTATTAAAGTAGTTAGAAAAAAATCAAAGCACATGTTGCAATGGCCTTGACTGCTCTATGGTGGTAAGATAAATGCTTAGCAAAATTATTTAAATTTTTCATACCATTAGGGTAGAGAGATCACTTTATAGTGACTATATTTGGTTTTCTACATGGAAAAAAAAAACTAAACAGATAATTATCAGTTGGTGTTCCTGCTGTCGAAGACGAGGCATTTATTGAAGGCCTCTCTGCACCAGGCACTTAAGTTTGGATGAGTAATTTTTATAGCTACATGAGGTAGGTTTAGTTATCTACCTTTTGAGACAAGGAAGCAAAGACACAGAGATTGTACATTTAGGAGTGATGGACCTAGCATTAAAACCAATCTCTGGCCAACAGGATGGACCAATATTCTTCTACCACAGTACTTTTATGTAAAAACTACTTACTGCCCATATTTCAATTTTGCCAGCTGACCTGTATAGCACTTTCCCTTTCTCTAGCACAGGACTGAGTCTAGAGCTGGGAAACTGCATGTAATCACCATGCCTCTTTAGCCTCTTTTAATCTAAAACATCTCCACAGCCTTTCTCTCGTTTACAACATTGACATTTTTATTTTTAAAAATTTTAAACGTTTATTTATTTTTGAGATGGAGAGACACAGGGTGTGAGCAGGGGAGGGGTAGAGAGAGAGGGAGAAACAGAATCTGAAGCAGGATCCAGGCTCCAAGCTGTCAGCACAGAGCCTGATGCAGGGCTCAAACTCACAAACCGTGAGATCATGACCCGAGCTGATATTGGACTTAATTGGCTGAGCCACCCAGGCACCCCAACAGCATTGGCATATTTAAAGAATACTGTTGCTCTGTATACTTTTCTTTTTACATAGAAAGTTTCTCTTTCTGTGTTTGTCTGATGTTCCCTATTGATCAGATTAAGGTTTTGTACTCTTGGGTGGAGTACTACACAGGACAGCGATGTTGTATTCTTAGAGCATATCACTGGGATGCACACAATGTGCATCTGTCCCTCACTGATTATCTTAATTTGATCACCTGGTCAAGGTGTTGTCCAATTTTCCCACTCTGTAATTACTGGATTTTTTCCTCAGTTGCAACCAATAAGTGGTCTGTGGGGAGATACTTTAAGACTATGCAAATATCCTGCTTTTCACTAAACTTTCCTCCTAAGTTTAACATGCATTGATGATTCTTATATGATTTAGTCTTTACCATTATGGTTGCAAGTGATAATTTCCTAAATCCAACATTCAGTCTACATTTACCAGTAAGGCCCAGTCATTCTACTTGAAGTAAGAGAAGTCATCTATCTACCTACCTATCAATCATCAGTAAGAATTCATAAGTTCATATTTTTTCAGTCATTGATGACTTATTTTACTTAATTATATGTTCAAATGGTCACAGATTCCGTGGTAGATCCTTGTGACATTTCCCTATCATGTGTTTTAGTATTTCTTTACTTTCTGGAGTAACAAAAGATGTTCTTGTATCATCTTGTACCTACTTGCTCCAATTCCAGAATCAGCTATTTATCTAAGAAGCTCTAGTTGTTTTTATTGACAATAATGTTAGAGACCAAAATCTGGATGCTAGGTATGCTGACTGCTACTGGCATGCCTTTACTTCTTAGCTCCTTCAGTAGACAGAGCTAGGAAATATATGTATGTGTATTCACATATACATACACATACATACAAACAAATAGACATACAGATATATACACATATTTTATGATACCCAGCTTCCAAGATGGCCCCCAACAATCCCTATCTCTAAGTTTCGTGAGAAGTTTGGTCTGAGTGACCAACAGGACATGGCAGAATTGATGATATGTCACTTCTGAGATCAGGTTATTAAAGACACTGTGGCTTCCATTTTGATTTTCCTCTCTCCCTCTTCCTCTCTTTACTGTCTCTGAGAAAAGTCTGATGCACTGTAAGCAGCATATGGAGAAGCCCACAGAGTGAACAACTGAAGCTTTCTGCCAACAATCCTATGAGTAGGCCTGGAAGTGGATCCCCTAGCCTTAATCAGCCTTGAAGAGGACTGCAGCCTCATGAAAGACAATGAGTCAGAACCACCCAGGTAAGTTATTCCTGCATTCCTAACCCACAGAAACTATAAACAATGATTGTTGTCTTAAGCTGCTAAACTTTAGGATAGTTGTAGGGCTATAGATTAATATATGCATACACACATACACACATACATATCATGAGTATATACGGGTATTTCCAATTCCAATCCCTTCTCACATTCCACAGTTGTGTGTCCCTTCTTCCTCATCAAGAACTCTTGCTTCTGCAATCCCTATCAAAATAACACCAGCATTATTCACAGAGCTAGAACAAACATCCTAAAATTTGTATAGAACCACAAAAGACCCTGAATAGCCAAAGCAATCTTGAAAAAGAAAACCAAAGCAGGAGGCATCACAATCCTGGACTTCAAGCTGTATTACAAAGCTGTAATCATAAACACAGTATGGCACTGGTGCAAAAACAGACACTCAAATCAATGGAAGGAATAGAAAACCCAGAAATGGATCCACAAACGTATGGCCAACTGATCTTTGACAAAGCAGGAAAGAATATCCAATGGAATAAAGACAGTCTCTTCAGCAAATGGTGCTGGGAAAACTGGACAGCGACATGCAGAAAAACAAACCTGGACAACTTTCTTACACCCTACACAAAAATAAACTCAAAATGGATGAAACACCTAAATGTGAGACAGGAAGCCATCAAAATCCTCAAGGAGAAAGCAGGCAAAAACCTTTTGAACCTCAGCTGCAGTAACTTCTTACTCAACACGTCCGCAGAGGCAAGGGAAACAAAAGCAAAAATGAACTATTGGGACCTCATCAAAATAAAAACCTTCTGCACAGCGAAGGAAACAATTAGCAAAACTAAAAGGCCACAGACGGAATGGGAGAAGATACTTGCAAATGACATATCAGATAAAGGATTACTATCCCAAATCTATAAAGAACTTACCAAACTCAATACCCAAAAAACAAATAATCCAGTGAAGAAATGGGCAAAAGACATGAATAGACTCTTTTCCAAAGAAGACATTCAGATGACCAACAGACACATGAAAAGATGCTCAACATCAGTCATCATGAGGGAAATATAAATCAAAACCACAATGAGATACCACCTTACACCTGTCAGAGTGGCTAACATTAGCAACTCAGGAAACAACAGATGCTGGTGAGGATGCAGAGAAAGAGGCACTCTTTTGCACTGCTGGTAGGAATGCAAACTGGTGGAGCCACTCTGGAAAAACAATATGCAGTTTCCTCAAAAAATTAAAAATAGAACTACCCTACAACTCAGCAACTGCATTACTAGGTATTTATCCTTGGGATACAGGCATGCTGTTTTGAAGGGGCACATGCACCCCCATGTTTATAGCAGCACTATCAACAATAGCCAAAGTATGGAAAGAGCCCAAATGTCCATTGACAGATGAATGGACAAATACACACACACACACACACACACACACACACACACACACAATGGAGTATTACTCAGCAATCAAAAAGAATGAAATCTTGCCATTTGCAACTATGTGGATGGAACAAGAGGGTATTATGCTAAGCAAAATTAGTCAGAGAAAGACAAATATATGACTTCACTCATATCAGGACTTTAAGATACAAAACAGATGAACATAAGGGAAGGACGCAAAAATAATATACAAACAGGGAGGGGCACAAAACATAAGAGACTCTTAGATATAGGGAACAAATAGAGGGTTGCTGGAGGGATCGTGGGAGGGGGGATGGGCTAAATGGGTAAGTGGCATTAAGGAATCTACTCCTGAAACCATTGTTGCACTATATGCTAACTTGGATGTAAATTAAAAAATTAAAAATTAAAAAATTAAAAAAAGAACTCTTGCTTCCAACATCAACATATTTACTCATTAGCTTAATCCTATTAGGCATCCAAAGTCCTCTCAGAACTTTTTGCCATACCATGACATAAATACACCTACTTTTTTTTTTTTATTAAAAATTTTTTTTTCAACGTTTATTTATTTTGGGGACAGAGAGAGACAGAGCATGAACGGGGGAGGGGCAGAGAGAGAGGGAGACACAGAATTGGAAACAGGCTCCAGGCTCTGAGCCATCAGCCCAGAGCCCGATGCGGGGCTCGAACTCAAGGACCGCGAGATCGTGACCTGGCTGAAGTCGGACGCTTAACCGACTGCGCCACCCAGGCGCCCCTAAATACACCTACTTAAAAGTGATCATAGGGGTGCCTGGATGGCTCTGTCAGAAGAACACGTGACTCCTGATTTTGCAGCTGTGAGTTGAGCCCCACGTTGGGTGTAAACATTCATTACTTAAAAATAAAAAGTCTTAAAAAAAGAAGTGATCATGGCCTGTTTGCAATTCTTCCCCTTTTCCAGCCTTTCCCTACTCCAAACTGAGGGTATACAGGGAAATTCCATGTGCATAAGTTATTTGTATCACTTCTTTTTTGATTTCTTTGTTTTCTCTTCCTGAGTATGGTTCTGGTATTTATTTGAGGTAAAATCAGAATAAGTTCTTTCAGTTTTAAGGTTTTGTCCCTGTTCTCATACTTACTGATTTAGTTTTACTTTTGAATATATAAGATATTAACATGTCTTGGAAAGCCAAAACTATATAAAAAGTTACACTCAGAGAAGTATTACTCTCACATGTATCCTTTCCACACTGTGCCCCCACACCCGCACCTTATGGGTCACCATTAAAAAAAATTGGTTTCTTGTTTATCATTTCTGATCTTTGTTACTTTGTAATAACAAGATGCAAGTATGATTTTTTATTGTCTTTTCTTTTGCACATACCTATATAATTTCATAGAGATTGTTCTCATTCTTTTTACAGTTGTATAGTGCCCCCATTTTATGTACCATAGTTTGTGTTGGAATATTTAGGCAGTTTCCAATATTGTGTAATTATAAATAATGTTGAAGTAAATAACCTATGCATACATATTTTTATTTATTTATTTATTTATTTATTTTATTATTTTTTTTTTAATTTTTTTTTCAACGTTTATTTTTTATTTTTGGGACAGAGAGAGACAGAGCATGAACAGGGGAGGGGCAGAGAGAGAGGAAGACACAGAATCGGAAACAGGCTCCAGGCTCTGAGCCATCAGCCCAGAGCCTGAAGCGGGGCTCGAACTCACGGACCGCCAGATCGTGACCTGGCTGAAGTCGGACGCTCAACCGACTGCGCCACCCAGGCGCCCCAATATTTTTATTTTTTAATTTAAATATAATTTATTGTCAAGTTAGCTAACATATAGGGTATATAGTGTGTGTGCTTTTGGCTGCAGGAGTAGATTCTCATGATTCATTGCTTGCATACAACACCCAGTGCTTATCCCAACAAGTGCCCTCCTCAATGCCCATCACCCATTTTCCCCTCTCTCCCACCACCCCACCCCCATCAATCCTCAGCTTGTTCTCTGTATTTAAGAGTCTCTTATGGTTTGCCTCCCTCTCTGAAACTATTTTTTTCTCCTTCCCTTCCCTCATAGTCTTCTGTTAAGTTTCTCAAATTCCACATGAGTGAAAACATAGTCTTTTCTGACTGACTTATATCACTTAGCATAATACTCTCCAGTTCCATCCACATTTTTGCAAATGACAAGATTTCATTTCTCATTGCAAAGTACTATTTCATTGTATATATAAACCACATCTTTATCCATTCATCAGTTGATGGACATTTGGGCTCTTCCCATAATTTGGCTATTGTTGAAAGTGCTGCTATAAACATTGGGGTACATGTGCCCCTGTGAATCAGCACTTCTGTATCCTTTGGATAAATTCCTACTAGTGCTATTCTTCAGTCGTAGAGCAATTCTATTCTTAATTTTTTGAGGAACCTCCACACTGTTTTCCAGAGTGCCTGCACCAGTTTGCATTCCCACCAACAGTGCTACAGGGTTCCTGTTTCTCCACATCCTCACCAACATCTGTTGTTTCCTGAGTTGTTAATGTTGTAGTGACACCTGTCACTCCGACAGGTGTGAGGTGGTATCTCAATGTGGTTTTGATTTGTATTTCCCTGATGATGACTGATGTTGAGAATATTTTTATGTGTCTGTTGGCCATCTGGATGTCTTCTCTGGAAAAGTGTCTTTTCATGTATTTTGCCCATTTCGTCACTGGAATTTGTTTTTCAGGAGTTGAGTTTGGTAAGTTCTTTATAGATTTGGGATAGTAATCCTTTATTTGATATGTCATTTGCAAGTATCTTCTTCCATTCTGTCTATTGTCTTTTAGTTTTGTTGATTGTTTCCTCTGCTGTGCAGAAGCTTTTTATCTTGATGAGGTCCCAAAAGTTCATTTTTGCTTTTGCTTCCCTTACCTCCGGAATTGTGTTGAGTAAGAAGTTGCTGCAGCTGAGCTCAAAGTGGTTGTTGCCTATTTTCTCCTCTATGGTTTTGATGGTTTCCTGTCTCACATTCAGGTGTTTCATCCATTTTGAGTTTGTTTTTGTGTAGCATTTAAGAAAGTGGTCCAGTTTCATTTTTCTGCATGTTGCTATCCAGTTCTCCCAGCACCATTTGCTAAAGAGAATGTCTTTTTTCCATTGGATATTATTTCCTGCTTTGTCAAAGATTAGTTGGCCATACATTTGTGGGTCCAATTCTTGGTTCTCTATTCTATTCCACTGGTCTATGTGTCTGTTTTTGTGCCAGTACCATACCGTCTTGATGATTACATCTTTGTAGTAGAGGCAAAAGTCCAGGATTGTGATGCCTCCTGCTTTGGTTTTCTTTTTCAGGATTTCTTTGGCTATTCGGGGTCTTTTGTGGTTCCATACAAATTTTAGGGTGGTTTGTTCTAGTTCTGAGAAGAATGCCAGTGCAATTTTGATTGGGATTGCATTGAATGTATAGACTGCTTTGGGTAGTATTGACATTTTAACAATATTTGTCCTTCCAATCCATGAGCATGGTATGTTTTTCCATTCTTTTCTGTCTTCTTCAATTGCTTTCATAAGTTTTCTATAGTTTTCAGCATAGAGATTTTTTACATCTTTTTTTTTTAATTTTTTTTTTCAACGTTTATTTATTTTTGGGACAGAGAGAGACAGAGCATGAACGGGGGAGGGGCAGAGAGAGAGGGAGACACAGAATTGGAAACAGGCTCCAGGCTCTGAGCCATCAGCCCAGAGCCTGACGCGGGGCTCGAACTCACGGACCGCGAGATCGTGACCTGGCTGAAGTCGGAGGCTCAACCGACTGCGCCACCCAGGCGTCCCTTTACATCTTTAGTTAGGTTTATTCCTAGGTATTTTATGGTTCTTGGTGCAATTGTAAATGGGATCGGTTTCTCGATTTCTTTTCCTGTTGCTTCATTATTGGTGTATAGAAATGCAACTGATTTCTGTACATTAATTTTATAGCCTGTGACTGTAGCTGAATTCATGTATCAGTTCCAGCAGCTTTTGGCTGCAGTCTTTCAGGTTTTCTTTTTCTTTTTTTTTTTTTAACGTTTTATTTATTTTTTTGAGACAGGGAGAGACAGAGCATGAACAGGGGAGGGTCAGAGAAAGAGGGAGACACAGAATCTGAAACAGGCTCCAGGCTCTGAACTGTCAGCACAGAGCCCGACGCAGGCTCGAACTCAAGGACCTCGAGATCATGACCTGAGCCGAAGTCGGCAGCTTAACCGACTGAGCCACCCAGGCGCCCCAGTCTTTTAGGTTTTCCATGTAGAGTATCATGTTATCTGCAAAAAGTGAAAGTTTAACTTCTTTGCCAATTTGGATGTCTTTTTATTTCATTTTGTCGTCTGACTGCTAAGACTAGTACTTCCAACAGTATGTTAAACAACAGTGGTGACGGTGGACATCCCTGTCATGTTCCTGATCTCAGGGGGAAAGCTCTCAGTTTTTTCTCATTGAGGATGATATTAAATGTGGGCTTTTCATATATGGCTTTAATGATATTAAGGTATGTTCCTTCTATCCCAACTTTCTTGAAGGTTTTCATTAATAAAGTATGCTATATTTTGTCAAATGCTTTTTCTGATCTATTGACAGGATCATATGGTTCTTATCCTTTCTCCTATTAATGTGATGTATCACACTGATTAATTTGTGAATATTGAACCAGCCCTGCATCCCAGGAATGAATCCCACTTGATCATGGTGAATAATTCTTTTAATATACTGTTGAAGTCGATTTGCCAGTATCTTGTTGAGAATTTGTGCATCCATGTTCATCAGGGATATTGGCCTGTAATTCTTTTTTGTGGGATCTCTGTCTTGTTTAGGAATCAAGGTAATGCTGGCTTCATAGAATGAGTCTGAAGCTTTCCTTCCATCTCTATTTTCTGGAATAGCTTGAGAAGGATAGATACTTACTCTGCTTTAAATGTCTGGTAGAATTCCCCTGGAAAGCCATCTGGCCCAGGACCCTTATTTGTCAGGAGATTTTTGATAACTGATACAATTTCTTCACTGGTTATGGGTCTATTCAAATTTTTTATTTCTTCCCCTTTGAGGTTTGATAGTGTGTGGGTGTCTAGGAATTTGTCCCATTCTACCAGGTTGTCCAGTTGGCATATAATTTTTCATAGTATTCTCTAATACTTGTTTGTATTTCTGTGGTGTTGGTTGTGATCTCTCCTCTTTCATTCGTGATTTTATCTATTTGGGTTCTCTCTCTTTTCTCTTTAAAAAGTCTGGTTAGGGGTTTATCATTTTTGGTTATTCTTTCAAAAAACGAGCTCTTATATTCATTGATCTCTTTTACTGTTTTTTTTTTTTTTAATTCTGTAGTGTTTATTTCTGCTCTAATCCTTATTATTTCTCTTCTCCTGCTGGCTTTGGGGTTTCTTGCTGTTCTGCTTCTACTTTCTTTAGGTGTGAGGTTAGGTTTTGTATTTGGGATTTTTCTTGTTTCTTGAGATAGGCCTGGATTGCAAAGTATTTTCCTCTTAGGACTGCCTTTGTTGCATCCCAAAGGGTCTGGACTGTCATATTTTCATTTTCATTTGCTCTCAAATATTTTTTAATTTTTCTTTTGTTTAATTGCCTGGTTGACCCATTCATTCTTTAGTAGGATGCTCTTTAACCTCCATGCATTTGGAGGCTTTCCAAATATTTTCTTATGGTTGATTTCAAGTTTCATAGTGTTGTGATCTGAAAATTATGCATACATATTTTTAAATTGTTGGAGGTGTATCTTTAGGAGAGATTCCTAGAAGTGAGATTTCTAGTCCAAGGATAAATGAATACGTGATTTTGTTTGACATTGCCAAACTCACTTCCATTTTGAATTCCAATCACAAATATATGAAAGTGCCTATTTTCCCACAGACTTATCAACAGAAAGTACCATCCAACTTTTGAATTTTAGCCATTCTGTTGAGAAATGCTGTCTCAGTGTAGCTTTATTTTGTATTTATCTGATTATGAGTGATTTGAACATCTTTATAAATATTAAAGAGCCAGTTTTATATCTATCTTTATAAATTGTCTGTTTACTTTTTTTTTTAATTTTTTAAGTGTTTATTTTTGAGAGAGATAGAGAGAGACAGAGTTTGAGCTGGGGAAGAGGCAAAGAGAGGGAGACACAGAATCCAAAGCAGGCTCCAGACTCTGATCTGCCAGCACAGAGTCTAACACAAGGCTTGAACTCACAAGCCTTGAGATCATGACCTGAGCCAAAGTCTGATGCCTAACTGACTGAGTCACCCAGACACCCCATGAATTGTCTGTTTACTTCTTTTGCTCAATTTTATCTATCAAGTCCTTTATCTTTTTTTCTTAATTTTTAAAAGTTCTTTATATATTAAGGATATTAGCCCTTCACCTGTGGTATATATTGCAATTTTTTCCCCACAATTTGATAACTGTCTTTTGAATTTGCTTATAGTGTGTTTTGCCATGCAGTTTTTAAATTTTATGTCATCCAGTCTATCAATGTTTTCTTTTTATTGCCTCTGGACTTAAATTCCACTTAACTTTCCTCCACAGAGCAATTCACCTTTTGTTTTAATACCTGTATTATTTTTTTACATTCACATCTCTGATCTATTTTTTTTTATTTATTTTTGAAGGAGAGAGAGACAGAGCATGAGTGGGGGAGGAGCAGAGAGAGAGGGAGACACAGAATTTGAAGTAGGCTCCAGGCTCTAAGCTGTCAGCACACAGCCTGATTCAGGACTCGAACTCACGAACTATGAGATCATGACCTGAGCCAAAGTCGGACGCTTAATCGACTGAGACACCCAGGCACCCCAGATCTCTGATCTATTTAAAAGTTTATATATATATATATATATATATATATATATATATATATATATATATATATGTTTGACTCAGTGATCTGAGATACCACCTTAATCATACACTATTATTTTTATATATTTGGTTCTATTTCTGGACTTTTTATCTACCCCACTGACCTCTTTATCCTTGTACCAATACCACACTGTTTTGATTATAAAAGCTTTTGGAGTATGTTTTAATTGCTGGTAGTGCTTGTCCCCTCTCAGAAATGTTATTTTCAGTATTTTTCAAACTATTCTTTTGTGTTCATTTTTCCACATAAATCTTGCAACAAACTTATTTGGCTTCACTTAAAAAAAAAAAACTTGCTGGATCATGATGGGCTCTGTGCTGACAGCATGGAGCTTGCTTGGATTATCTCTCTCTACTTCTCACTCTGCCCCTTCCGTGCACATTCTCTCTCTCTCTCTCTGTCTCAAAATAAATAAATAAACTTAAAAAAACTTGCTGGAATTTTTGTTGGGGTAATACAACACATATATGTTAATTTAGTGGAGAACTGATATCTTGATAATGTTTAGAAGTTCTAACCAAGAACAAGGGATTTTTTTTTAATGTTCACATCTACTTTTTGTTTCTCAGCAGTGTTTTATAATTTTTTTCATGTAAGTTGCAGTAGGCATAAAAACGGCCTCCCAAAGATGCCTACATCCTAATCTTCAGAACTTGTGAAGATTTTACATTAAATGACAAAAGGAGAATTAAGATAGCATATGAAATTAAGGTTACTAATCAGCTGATCTTAAAATAGGGAGATTATCCTGAATTATCTGGATGGGCACAACATAATCACACCAGAGGGAGAAAGAGAGAGGGAGGGAGGGAAGGAAAGAGGGAGAGATTCTGAAGTGCACAAATGTGGAAGGGAGAGGCAGAAGGGTCAATGTCAGAGTGACATGGTATGAAAAAGAATCAACCAATGGCTGGCTTTGAAGGTGGAAGTTGGCTATGAGCCAAGGTATGCAAGCAGCATCAAAAACTTAAAAAAGGCAAGAATCGGGGCGCCTGGGTGGCTCTGTCAGTTAAGCGGCCGACTTCGGCTCAGGTCATGATCTCATGGTCCGTGAGTTCGAGCCCCACATCAGGCTCTGTGCTGACAGCTCAGAGCCTGGAGCCTGTTTCAGATTCTGTGTCTCCCTCTCTCTGACCCTCCCCCATTCATGCTCTGTCTCTCTCTGTCTCAAAAATAAATAAACGTTAAAAAAAATTAAAAAACAAAAAAAAAAGGCAAGAACCATTCTCCCAAAGCCTCTCCAGAAATCAATTCAGCTCTGTAGATACCTTGATTATAGTCCATTTCTCACTGTTTTGGACTCTGAACTTACAGATCTGTGAAATAATAAATATGTAATTCTTACACCACTTAATTTATTATAATTTGCCACGGCAGCAATAGGAAACTAATACATAAATTCTTAACATTTCTTGTTAGGTTTACTCCTAAATATTGTCTATTTTTTGCTATTATTGTGGATAAGGCTTTTCTGATTTATCCTGTAACTTCTTATGCCTGTTTATAAGTTCTATTTATTTTTGCATGTTAATTGTATATGTCACTTCCTTTTCATGCTCTTTGTTTGTTGGTTTCATCATGAATCTCAAGAATTTTTCAGGTATACTACCATGTAACCTGAAAACAGAGATAGTTTTCTTTTTCTTTTTGTACTTATACCTCTAATTATTTTCTCCGGTCTAATTATATTGGCTAATGCCTCCAGAATAATGCTAAATAGTGCAGTGTTATACACGGAATGTTTGTGTCCCTCTAAAATTCGCATGTTGAAACTCTAAACCCCAAATATAATGACATTTGGAGATGGGGCTTTAGGAAGGTAATTAGAATTAAATGAGGTCATGAGAGTGGACCCCCCCCCCATGAATGGGATTAGTGCCCTTATGAGAATCATGAATCATAACGTTGAACCTTTGAAAAGTAAATATGTAGTTAAGACAAACTCTTGTTTAAAAACTCAGGATGGGGGCACCTGGTTGGCTCAGTCAGAAGAGCATCTGACTCTTGATCTTGGGGTCAAGAGTCTCAGCCCACGTTGGGTATAGAGATTACTTAAATAAATAAAACTTCAAAAAATAAAATAAGTAGTACATAAATATAAATAAATAAAAATAAAAACTCAGGATTTTTAATCTCTCAGATCCTCATCTTAAGTCACTATGTTCTCTTTTTACCTTTTTACATCTTTTTTGTCTTTTTATCTTACAGTAAAATTGAACTTTTATTCATGTGGTATATAGTTCTATGGCTTCTAACTTATGGATAGATTTGGGTAACCACCATCATTATCAGAATATAGAGCAGTTTCATCACCCAAAAAACTCTTTGATGCTAACCCTTTATACTCATTACTTTCTATTTATTTATTTATTTTTATTTATTTATTTTTTTTCTAAAGTAATCTCTATGTTCAATGTGGGACTTAAACTCTTGAGCCTAAGATCAAGAGTCACTTGCTCTTCTTGACTGAGCCAGCCAGGCACCCAATTACTTTCTTTTTAAATGAAATAAATATCTACATAAAGATTCAATTTTTTACCCTATACCTTCATTTACAAATATGTATCCTTTTAATTATTCCTTCATAGATAATATATCAGTGTTCTATTGCTACATAACAAAATACCACAAAAATTAATAATTTAAAGCAATAGCCTTTTATTATCTCAGTTTCTTTGGAGCTGGACTCTGGGTATGAATTACCTAGATTTTCTACTCAGGGTCTCACCAGAATGAAATTAAGATGTCAGCAAGAGGGGCGCCTGGGTGGCGCAGTCGGTTAAGCGTCCGACTTCAGCCAGGTCACGATCTCTGGGCTGATGGCTCGGAGCCTGGAGCCTGTTTCCGATGCTGTGTCTCCCTCTCTCTCTGCCCCTCCCCCGTTCATGCTCTGTTTCTCTCTGTCCCAAAAATAAATAAAAAACATTGAAAAAAAAATTAAAAAAAAAAAAGATGTCAGCAAGAAATGGGGTCTCATGTAATGTCTGGGTCCTCTTCCCAACGTCATTCAGGTTGATAGCAGAATTAAGTTTCTTGCAGCTGTGGGATCAAGGACCTCAGCTACTAGAAGACCACCTTTCACTATGGGCAGTTGACAACATGACTGTTTTCTTCTTCCTTGAGATTAACAGCAAGGAATCTGCTGTTGCTTCTTGTCTCTTTCAGGGCCCACTTGACTAGGTCTGGCCCACCTATGATAATCTCCCTTTTGATTAAGTCACAGTCAAACTTTAAGGAACTTAATTGCATCTATAATATCTCTTTTGCCAGATAACATAATCACAACAGTGACATCTATCATTTTTACAGGTTCAGACCACACTCAAGAGAGAAAATTATACAGAGTTTGCTCACCAGGGTGTAGGAATCTTAAGGTCATCTTAGAATTCTACCATAGATACCACAGATATATATATATATATATATATATATATATATAGATATAGATATAGATATAGATATAGATATATATATATTTTTTTAACTTAAAATAGTCTATTTTTCTGTTGTTGTAGTACACTGAAGTGACTACAGAAGCTGGGAAGGTGACATAAATGAGTAACCTGTTATGATGTTTCAAAGGGACACATGCACCCCAATGTTTATAGCAGCACTATCAACAATAGCCAAATATGGAAGGAGCCCAAATGTCCATCAATGGATAAATGGATAAAGAAGATGTGGTATATATAAACAATGGAGTATTACTCGGCAATTAAAAGAATGAAATCTTGCCATTTGCAACTACGTGGATGGAACTAGAGGGTATTATGCTAAGCAAAATTAGTCAGAGAAAGACAAATATCATATGACTTCATTCATATGACTTTAAGAGACAAAACAGATGAACATAATGGAAGGGAAGCAAAAATAATTTAAAAACAGGGAGGGGCATGAAACATAAGAGACTCTTAAATATGGAGAAAAAACAGAGGGTTACTGGAGGGGTTGTGGGAGGGGAGATGGACTAAATGGGTAACGGGCATTAACGAATCTACTCCTGAAATCATTGTTGCACTATATGATAACTTGAATGTAAATTAAAAAAATAATAATAAAAAAAAAACGAGTAACCTGTTATGACAAATGATACAGCCATGCTCTGCTGAGCTGGGGGTGGAAAGGGAGGGAGTAGGTAGCTATTTACTCCCAAGCAAATGTCAGTCAAGCACATAGATAACTACTGCCAGATCACCTTTTTCAAGAGATGTCACAAATTTGAATTTGTACACATGATCTGCCATTTTAAAAAATTTAGGACACTAGATCAAATTTTAAAAGAAATATTGTGTGGGATGAACAACTCCTAATTAGGAATGCATTCAGACTATTAGTTTATAGAACTATGTTATAGTGACTTCATGATCATATAAGTAAAATAACTGAGGTTAAGAGACCTGCCCAAACATCACTAAAGTACTTAATGTCAGGGTTTAAATTAGAACTCAATTCTTGTGGGCCCTAGCACTCCCTTTATCTTAAGTAATCATTGAACTTGTTCCACTGTTATGTATTCAAATAACCCACTTGAAATTCACAGTGCTTTGAAGAGGCTGATCACTTCTCAAGACATTCACCTTTCAAACTAAACATTTCTAATAATTTTCCTTTCCTTTTATCTCAAAATCAAATACCAAAAGGAAGATTTTTATTCATGGTTCCTCTATTAAGACAAGGTATAATTTATCAAGTATTTGTAACACTTTGAGTATTGCTTTTGGAAAAAACATCTGCCAAGAGATAAATGATGTGATATCTGGATAAACAGTTGCCTGCAACTTGAGAAGCAAAGATTCTTCTCAATTAATTTATATCACATTAGACATTTGTGTCAAGTGGGTGCTTCATGGAATTTGACATCAGGACAAATATTATTAATAATAAATCTATCTTTCAGGTATATTGTAAAGTATAATTAGCTACTATCTAAAGAGTACTTTGTATGCAGAAATTGCTTTATAAATCCCAGGTATGGTTTCTCATTAATAACCTTGAATGCATTTAACATTAGTCAAATGTGAATTAATTTGACATGGAAATTGCCTATGACCCATGAGTGGTTATAAATGATATAATTATACAATACAGTATTATTAACTACCATTGCCATGCTGTAAACATGCTAAAAGAGTAAATCTTAAAAGTTCTTATCACAGGAAAAAACAAATCTGTAATGACATACAGTAATGGATATTAACTAGACTTATTGTGGTGATCATTTCATAATATATACAAATATCGAATTATTATGTTGTATCTCTGAAACTAATATAATGATGTGCATCAATTATACCTCAATAAAAAATTTAAAAAATAAATGACATATTGTGAAACTCAATAATTCTAACCAAGTAAGAAAGAATAAATAGTGGAAATAAATATAAGTTTTTGGGAAATAGCTAAACACTATACCAAAAACAATTTTGAAAACTCAAGGAAAATTGTTGCACAGAACAATAAAAAAAATTGTGGGGGGAAACAGTAACATTTAGCTATTTGACTATTACTTTTGATTAAAATGAGATTCTCTTCTTTTTTAGAATTAATCATTTGACTTCATGTGAAAACCCCAAAGGAATCAAAGACTCATAAAAACATCCCAGGTATTACAGACAGGCATTTTTTATTACTGGGCTGAAGAAGAGCTCCTTTCTGAACCATTGCCCAGTAGCTATGAATTGAAATTACTGCTGTTAGAATTTATATGACTCAATAATAAAAAGATAAATAAGCCAATTTAAAAATGGGCAAAAGATCTACATAGACATTTCTCCAAAGGAGACATTCTGGTGGCCAATAAGCACACGAAAAGATGATCAATATCATTAAGTCATTAAGGAAATGCAAAATTTTTTCAATTTTTTTTTTTTTTAAGTAATCTCTACAACCCAACGTGGGGCTTAAACCCACAACCTCACTATCAAGAGCTGCATGCTTCACTGAGTGAGCCAGCCAGGTGCCCCCAAGGAAATGCAAATTTAAATCACAATGAGATACCCACTAGGATGGCTAGAATCAAATCATCAGGTAATAACAAGTGTTGGCAAGATATGGAGAAATTGAAACCTTCATACACTGCTGGTGGGAATGTAAACTGATGTAGCCACTTTGGAAAATAGTCTGATGTTTTCCCCAAAAGTTAGATATAGAACACACTTCATACCTACTAGGATGGCTATAATTTTTTAAATGATAATAACAGGTGTGGGTGAAGGGTAATCATAAATCACAGACAGGAATATAAAATGGTACAGCCACTATGGAAAACAGGTTGGTGATTCTTCAAAAAGTTAGACATAAAATTATCGTATGAACCAGTAACTTCACTCCCAGATGTTTACTCAAAAGCATTGAAAGGGACACCTGGGTGGCTCAGTCAGTTAAGTGGCCAACTTGGTTTCAGCTCAGGTCATGATCTCATGGTTTCTTGTGTTTGAGCTCCGTGTTGGGCTTTGAGCTGACAGCACCGAGTCTGCTCGGGATTCTCTCTCCCCATCTCTCTGCCCCTCTCCCATTTGCACTGTCTCTGTCTCTCTCAAAATAAATAAACATCTTTTTAAGCACTGAAAGAAGGAACTCAAATACTCATGTACCGATTTAAAAAAAATTTTTTTAATGTTTATTACTCTTTGACAGAGACAGAGACAGAGTCCGAGTGGGGAAGGTCAGAGAGAGAGGGACCTACAGACTCTGAACCAGGCTCCAGACTCAGAGCTGTCAGCACAGAACCTGACATGGGGCTCAAACTCCCAAACCGGGAGATCATGACCTGAGCCAAGGTCACACCTTTAACCTACTGACCCACCCAGGCAGCCCTCCTACCAATGTTTATTGCAGCATTGTTCACAATAGCCAAAGGTGGGAATGACCCAAGTATCCATCAGCAGATGAACTGATAAGCAAAATGAGGTATGTATACTCACAATAAAATATTAGTCAGTTATAAAAATGAAGTTCTGATATATGCTTCAACATTAATAAATTTTGAACACATTATCTAAGCCAGGCATACAAAGACAAATACTATATGATTCCAAATATATGAGGTACCTAGAATAGGCAAATTCATAGAGACAGAAATTAGAATAGAGGTTATCAGGGGATGGGGAGGGGAACTGGGAATTATTACTTAACAGAGTTTCAATTTAAGGTGATGAAAAGTTCTTGTGGTGATGGTTGCCTAACACTGTATTAATGTATGAATGTAATTATGTCACTGAATCCTATAAAAATCATTAAAATGGCAAATTTTATGGTTTACATATGTATATTATGGTGTGTGTGTGTGTGTATGTATGTATATATATATATATATGACCACAATTTTTAAAAATTGATAATGTAACATACCAAAAACTTGGCTTGTATATTTTAAATGGATGAATTTGTGTCATATGAATAATATTCCAACAAATCTATTTTTAAAACCTATTGCTGGGGCACCTGGGTGCCTCAGTCGGTTAAGTGGCCATCTTGGTTTTGACTCAGGTCATGATCTCATGGTTAATGGGTTCAAGCCCTACATAGGGCTCTGTGCTGACAGCTCAGAGCCTGAAGCCTGCTTCGGATTCTGGGTCTCCCTCTCTGCTTCTCCCCTGCTCATGCTTTGTCTCCCTCTCTCAGAAATAAATAATTTTTTTAAAAGTAAAACTGCTTAAGCCCCAAATACTCCTCAAATATCATTTACACACATGCACCCCAAAAAATATATTTGCATATTGTACCCATGATCCCAAGCAAGCTTTCCTGAACACTGTTTGTCCATTCAGAGTTAATTCCATGCTTTTCCTTCATAGTGCTTATCACAGTTGACATTTGTTCCACTACTAGATTCCTAGCTCCATGAGAGTAGGGATCAAGTTTGTTTGCAATTCACTACTGCTTTATAGTGGCTAACACATAATTGGTGTTGAAAAAATGAATGACTGGGTTTGCATGAATAGCTGTGGGTCTTATCAGTTGATAAAGTAACCTTGCAAAATCTATGAGTTGACAGCACACAAAAAAAGTTTATATAAGGCAGTGAATAGCACATTTCTTCAAAACTGCCTTAGGAGTGCACCCCAAGACACCTATCTACAAGCACACTAAAAACATGTGCGTCTAGTAAAGGAAGGTTTACCCAACTGTGATTTGAAAGGTGGTGCAAGGGTTTCACTACCAAATGGTTAGGGTTCTGTTTTATATTTGGATAAAAGATTCATTTATACATTTATGTGAAAACTGAATTTGGCAGATCGAATATTAAGAGAAACTTTAAATTCTAGAAATAAACAAAAACAGTTGCTAGTATGAGAAGAAAGCTACCAAAAAGAAGTCAAGAGATCTGATTTATTTAGATTAAAGAAATGACATTTCAGGTAGCAAAACACTTAAAAAGAGGGACTTGAGAGGAAAACAGACTTTAGAGTGAAGAGGTCTGAAGAACAGTAAAGCAAGAGCAAAGGGCAGACTCAAACTGAAATTGGGAAAATATTCCTGGAGCTAATTATGGTCAGAAAGTAGAACCATTTTCCTAAAGAGGTAATTATAGCAAACCCAATAGCAACATTCAAATGGAAATTAAATGTTTATGGAAAATGTGGTATTCATTTTTCTGATACAAGAAGTTCTACTAGCTGACTCATGAATTCATTACCCTCTTCCATATTCTTTCATGCTTTTGCTTCCTAAGAAGTTTTCCATTTTATCTGAGCTTGGGTCTGATGAGTGTTTTACAATTGTGTGCTTAGTCAGCATTTTATATTTTACAGGAGGTACTTCTCGGAATGCCATATTTTAAATTTCATCTAAAGGCTAGGCCAGTGAAGTTCATACAGTATGATTTTCTCAGCTTGGGTTCAGTGCAAGAAGCTCTATTTTAGGCCAAAATCTCTCAATCTAAGTGACATTGTCAATGAGTAAAACACTTAAATCTCTTATTCAAACATTTAACATTCTATAGAAATATGATACACGGGGCGCCTGGGTGGTGCAGTCGGTTAAGCGTCCGACTTCAGCCAGGTCACGATCTCGCGGTCCGTGAGTTCGAGCCCCGCGTCGGGCTCTGGGCTGATGGCTCAGAGCCTGGAGCCTGTTTCCGATTCTGTGTCTCCCTCTCTCTCTCTGCCCCTCCCCCGTTCATGCTCTGTCTCTCTCTGTCCCAAAAATAAATAAATGTTGAAAAAAAAATTAAAAAAAAAAAGAAATATGATACACATATATTTCAAGATACAAATTGGGATTTCCTGTTCAATAGCAAATTTAGAACAAGTGCTTTTCTCCTCTCTTTCCCTAGACCCCAATAATATAGTAAAGGAATAAACCTAGTGAAAGATGATAACTACACTTATTATGGTAAGCACTACACAATGTATGGAATTGTCAGATCACTATGTTGAACATAATATAACAATGTATGCCAACTATACTTCACTTTTTAAAAAGGAAGAAATCCCTATCACATCAAGGGAGGAGAGATTTTGAGAAATTTCTGGAAGATAAAAAGAGGGACACAGATAATATGGGAAGGTAGGAACCAAAAAGAGAGGGGTTGATAGACCAGCTCTCTCCTGAACAGCTCCACCTGGCAGTCTCCTTCCCCTGCTCTCCACCTTTCTGTCCAGGTTACTCAGAAGTTATTCCCAGGCAAAATCACGGGGACCTTCTCTTAAGAATTTAGTGAACTGCCTGAGGAGAATTAGAGTTATTAGGGTAGCTTAATAACTGCAGCCATTACTTTTTTGACATTTGGGGCCAACACGGCCTTATGGCCAGCTCCCTCCTAGCCTCTACCCACCATGTCTACACAACTCCCGGTCAGCCATTCTGATGAGGCTACAGAACAGATGGAAAAACAGCACAGGCACTCTAAGCCAGTTATCTGGAACAATCAACACAGTCAAACATCACAGACATAGGAAGAAAACCATCAGCATGGAGGATATAGAAAAAAGAAACTGTATAAACAAAACAAAAATCCTATGAAAATGGAACCAACCATTACAAGAAATGTCTTTGAGCAAAACTGAACAGACTCAAGACAGTAAACAGCAAAAGGGGAAGAGACGATGTTTGTGACATGATAAAAAAAAAAAGTTTCCTCCTTCAAGAAGAAAAAATTATAAACTTCAAAAAAAAAACAAACTATAAAATTCATGGTCCAAATAAGCAAACTAAATTATGGCTAGATTTAATGTAAAATATTAAAAGAGAATTCATGTAGGAATATTTTTTACAGGAATATTAGTCTTTGAGTGACCCAGAGGTCATGACATTAGGACCCAGCACACTCCTTTTCTATTCAATGGACCATATTTTACACAATGAAAAATGTAAATATTCTCATCTAATATAGTAGGAGTCAAGAAAAACTTTATTTTTAAAAAGTTTTTAAGAAAAATTTTAAATAAATATTCTAAAAGAAACACAGGGGGAAATATTTAAATAAATATTTAAATATTCAAATGTAACCAAAAGAACTAAAGTAATAATTATCAAAAATTGGAATAAGTAGAAAATAAGCTAAGGAAAAGAACTTATCTAAGTCCTTATCTTTCAAGGCAGGCAGTACAGACAATCATGTAACTGACAAATAAGAATGAGTATTATGGGTATATTTAGTGGCATGGAAACAATTACGGAGTTGGGGGCAGAGAGAGGACATTTAATTGGTTGCTTCTTTGGAAACAAATAGGCTTAGGTATCGTTACTTTTCATTATAAACCTTTATACAACTTTTCTTTTTTGGTGTTCTCGTTGCTACTGCTTAGATAAAAATTAAACCTGAGGGGAGGGGCCAAGATGGTGGAAGAGCATGGAAGTTTTTTGTGTGTCTTATGTCCATGAAATATAGCCAGACCAACACTAAACCATCCTGCACACCCAGAAAACTGATCTGAGGATTAACACAACAATCTGCACAACCCGAACCACAGAATTTAGCAGGTATGTGGTGCAGAGAGGTGAACTGGGGGAGAGAGAAGCCACGGAGGCCAGGGAGCGACTTTTGCATGCAGAGAGAGGGCGGGGACGGGGGGGGGGGGGGGGGAGAATACGGAAAGGCACCCCCCTCAAGAGCAGCTGGAGAGAAAGTGGAAAAGTGGAAACAGCCCCAGGGACTGAACTAAAAAGGGAGATAGGAGAAAGGAGAAAGGAGAGGGTTTAAATTCCATTAAGACTATAAAAAGGGTGAGCACAGAGTCTGAAACTCTGCAGCTCAATACCTGGCGGTGCTCTGGTGGGAAGGGCGAATCCCCAGGAGCAGAGTGGAGTCTGGGGTTCTTCAGGCCACATGGAGACAGGCAGTTCCCCTGCTGGAGGACACCTGGTAGAGGCTGTGTGGGTGCCCCAAAGGCAAGGCCCCAGTGGACCCGGGAGAACAACCACATTTACTGGTGCTGGAACAAGGTTGTTAAGGGTGAAACCTGGTTCCAGATATGTGTTGTGATTTTCCATATTCCTGAAACACTTTGCTACACTATCTCGCGAACTTTTTCTGGGGTGGGCTAGCACCCAGCTGCAGTCTCTAGGCATCAGCAGCAGCACAGTCCCGCAAACGTTCCTGGGTGCAGCCAGCACCTGGACATTGCTCAGTGAGACCCTCCTGCAGGGGAGGGCAGAATGGGTAAAAGCTGCGGTCCCTCAGCAGTGGGGGTCGGGAAGAACAGCCTCGTCTGGGACAGAACTCAGGAGGGAGGTGCTGCCTGGGTTATGGTCACGGATTGTGTAAAAGCAGGGAGTGGATGGAGGTTAAAGACAAAGGATGGGTGCGCAATTGCTGACCGGGGAGAACAGAGTTCTGATTAACTAGAGACTGGGAAGCTGGGTGATGCCATTTTCACTGCTCCTGCACATGTGCAAATGCACCTATGAGGGCCACAGCAATCAACCCCAGGAAGCTAAGCAGTGCCATCTAGTGGAGAATGGAGCCATTACACTAAGCCCTGCCCAAATGGGCCAACTTCGCTCTTCAGGAACACAAGTCTCTCCGCTTGGTTAGTTTATGGACTACAAAGTGCTTCATAGTTTGACTTCAGGGTAAAACGAAGTAATTTCAGTCATATTTCAGTCTGTTCACAGGTCCATCTTTTCAATTTTCTTTCTTTTCCTTTTTCCTTTTCTCTTTTTTCTCTTTTTCATTTCTTTTTCTTCAATACAGAAAGAGAAAAAATTCATTTTTTTAAATTTTATTAAAAATATTCTTTAATTTTTTTCTACTATATTTTTTATTTTTGTGTAAATTTTTTCAAATTCTATTTTACTTCCATCATTTCATTTTAGTCTACCTCAGTGTATTCATGTTTTCAAATTTTCAAACTATTTCCTTTTTTTTTTTCTTTTCCCTTTTTTCTCTAATCTATCAATCCCCTTTCAACATCCAGACCAAAACATACCTGGGATCTAACATCATTTATTCAATTTTTTTGGTATGTGTTTGTTTTTAATTTTTTCATTTTAATATTTTTTAATTTTATTTTTTTACTTTAATTTTTTTACCTCATTAATTCCTTTTCTCCCTTCAAAATGAGGAAACGAAGGAATTCACCCCAAAAGAAAGAACAGGAAGAAATGACAGCCAGGGACTTAACCAACACAGATACAAGCAAGATGTTTGAACCAGAATTTAGAATCACCATAATAAGAATATTAGCTGGAGTCAAAAATAGATTAGAATCCATTTCTGTGGAGATAAAAGAAGTAAAGGCTCCTCAGGATGAAATGAAAAATGCTATAACTGAGCTGCAACCTCAAATGGATGCCACAGCAGCAAGGATGGATAAGGCACAGAGAATCAACGATATAGAGGACAAACTTATGGAGAATAATGAAGCAGAAAAAAGAGGGAGATTAAGGCAAAAAATAATTTAAGAATTAGAGAAATCAGTGACTCACTAAAAAGGAACAACATCAGAATCATAGGGGTCCCAGAAGAGGAAGAGAGAGAAATAGGGGTAGAAGGGTTATGTGAGCAAATCATAGAGGAAAATTTTCTTAACCTGGGGAAAAACACAAGCATCAAAATTCAGGAAGCACAAAAAAAGGACTCGCATTAGATTCAACAAAAACTGACCATCAACAAAGCATATCATAGTCAAATTCACAAAATACTCAGACAAGGAGAGAATCATGAAAGCGGCAAGGGAAAAAAAGTCCTTAACCTGCAAGGGAAGACAGATCACATTTGCAGCAGACCTATCCACAGCAACTTGGCAGGCCAGCAGTGGTAGGATATATTCAATGTACTGAATCAGAAACATATGCAGCCAAGAATTCTTTATCCAGCAAGGCTGTAATTCAAAATAGAAGGACAGATAAAAAGTTTCCCAAACAAAAATTAAAGGAGTTTGTGACCACTAAACCAGCCCTGCAAGAAATTTTAAGGGGGACTCTCTGAGGGGAGAAGAGATGAAAAAAAACAACACAACAACAGGAAATAAATAAAGACCAAAAGCAGCAAAGACTAGAAAGGACCAGAGAACACCACCAGAAACTCCATTCTACAAGCAACATAATGGCAATAAATCCATATCTTTCAGTACTCACTCTAAACATCACTGGACTAAATACTCCAATCAAAAGACATAGGGTAACAGAACGCATAAGAAAACAAGATCCGTCTATATGCTGTTTACAAGAGACCCACTTTAGACCTAAAGACACCTTCAGATTGAAAGTAAGGGGATGGAAAACCATCTATCATGCTAATGGTCAACAAAAGAAAGCTGGAGTAGCCATACTTATATCAGACAATCTAGACATTAAAATAAAGACTGTATCAAGAGATGAAGAAGGACATTATATCATAATTAAAGGGTCTATCCACCAAGAAGACCGAACAATTGTAAACATTTATGCACCAAATGTGAGAGCATCCAAATATATAAATCAATTAATCACAAGCATAAAGAAAGTCCTTGGTAGTAATACCATAATAGTAGGAGACTTCAACACCCCACTCACAACAATGGACAGATAATGTAATCAAAAAATCAACAAGGAAACAATGGCTTTGAATGACACATTGGACCAGATGGACTTAACAGATATATTCAGAACATTTCATCCTAAAGCATTAGAATATACATTCTTCTCCAGTGCACATGAAACGTTCTCCAGAATAGACCACATACTGGGACACAAATATGTCCTGAACAAGTACAAAAAGATCAAGATCATACCATGCATATTTTCAGACCATAACACTATGAAACTCAAAATCAACCACAAGAAAAAGTTGGGAAAGGTAACAGTTACTTGGAGACTAAAGAACATCCTACTAAAGAATGAATGGGCTAACCAAGAAGTTAAAGAGGAAATTAAAAAGTTCATGGAAGCCTATGAAAATGATAACAACACAACCCAAAACCTCTGGGATGCAGGAAAGGCGGTGATAAGAGATATCTAGAAATCCAGGCCTTCCTACAGAAGGAAGAAAGATCTCAGATACACAACCTAACCTTACGCCTTAAAGAGCTGGAAAAAGAACAGCAAATAAAACCCAAAACCAGCAGAAGACAGGAAATAATAAAGATTAGAACAGAAATTAGTGCTATTGAAACCAAAAAAAACCAGTAGAACAGATCAATGAAAACAGATGCTAGTTCTTTGAAAGAATTAACAAAATTGGTAAACCACTAGCCAGTTTGATCAAAAAGAAAAAGGAAAGGACCTAAATAAATAAAATAAAAAATGAAAGAGGAGAGATCACAACCAACACAGCAGAAATTACAAACAATAATAAGAGAATATTATGAGCAATTATATGCCAACAAAATGGGCAATCTGGAAGAAATGGACAAATTCCTAGAAACATATACACCAACAAAACTGAAACAGGAAGAAATAGAAACTTTGAACAGACCCATAACCAGTAAGGAAATTGAATTAGTAATCAAAAATCTGCCAAAAAACAAGAGTCCAGGGCCAGATGGCTTTCCAGGGGAATTCTATCAAATATTTAAGGAAGAGTTAACACCTACTCTCTTGAAGCTGTCCCAAAACATAGAAATGGAAGGAAAACTTCCAAACTCTTTCTATGAAGCCAGCATTACCTTGATTCCAAAACCAGACAGAGAGCCCACTAAAAAGGAGAACTACAGACCAAGTTCCCTGATGAACATGGATGCAAAAATCCTCAACAAGATATTAGCCAACCGCATCCAACAATACATTAAAAAAATTATTCACCACGACCAAGTGGGATTTATACTTGGGATGCAGGGCTGGGTCAACATCTGCAAAACAATCAATGTGATTCATCACATCAATAAAGGAAAGGACAAGAACCATATGATCCTCTCCATAGATGCAGAGAAAACACTTGACAAAATACAGCATCTTTTCTTCATAAAAACCCTCAATAAAGTAGGGATAGAAGGATCATACCTTGAGATCATAAAAGCCATATACAAAAGACCCAACGCTAATATCTTCCTCAATGGGGAAAACTGAGAGCTTTCGCCCTAAGGTTAGGAACAAGACAGGGGTGTTCACTCTCGCCACTGTTATTCAACATAGTATTGGAAGTCTTAGCCTCTGCAATCAGACAACACAAAGAAATAAAAGGCATCCAAATCAGCCAGGAGGAGGTCAAACTTTCACTCTTCGCAGATTAACATGATACTCTATATGGAAAACCCTAAAGATTCCACCAAAAAACTGCTAGAACTGATTCATGAATTCAGCCAAGTTGCAGGATATAAAATTGACACACAGAAATCGATTGCATTCCTATACACCAACAATGAAGCAGCAGAAAGAGAAACCAAGGAATCGATTCCATTTACAAGTGCACCAAAACCATAAAATACCTAGGAATAAATCTAACCAAAGAGGTGAAAAATCTAGACACTGAAAACTATAGAAAGCTTATGAAAAAAAGTTGAGGATGACACACAATAAAGGAAAAAGATTCTATGCTCCTGGATAGGAAGAACAAATATTGTTAAAATGTTGATACTACCCAAAGCAATCTACATATTCAATGCAATCCCTATCAAAATAACACCAGCATTCTTCACAGAGCTAGAACAAATAATCCTAAAATTTGTATGGAACCAGAAAAGACCCCAAATCGCCAAAGCAATCTTGAAAAAGAAAACCAAAGGAGGTATCACAATCCCGGACTTTAAGCCATACTACAAACCTGTAATCATTAAAACAGTATGGTACTGGCACAAGAACAGACAGATCAATGGAACAGAACAGAAAACCCAGAAATGGACCCACAAACGTATGGCCAATGAATCTTTGACAAAGCAGGAAAGAATATCCAATGGAATAAGGACAGTCTCTTCAGCAAGTGGTGCTGGGAAAACTGGACAGCGACATGCAGAAGAATGACCCTGGACCACTTTCTTACACCATACACAAACATAAACTCAAAATGGATGAAAGACCTAAATGTAAGACAGGAAGCCATCAAAACCTCGAGGAGAAAGCAGGCAAAAACCTCTTTGATCTTGTCCGCAGCAACTTCTTACTCAACACGTCTCTGGAGGCAAGGGAAACAAAAGCAAAAATGAACTACTGGGATCTCATCAAAATAAAAAGCTTCTGCACAGAGAAGGAAACAATCAGCAGAACTAAAAGGCAACCAGAAGAATGGGAGAAGATATTTGCAAACGACATATCAGATAAAGGGTTAATATCCAAAATCTATAAAGAACTTATCAAACTCAACACCCCAAAAACAAATGATCGAATGAAGAAATGGGGAAAAGAGATGAACAGACACTTCTCCAAAGAAGACATCCAGATGGCCAACCAACACGTGAAAAGATGCTCAAGTTCACTCATCATCAGGGAAATACAAATCAAAACCACAATGAGATACCCTCTTACACCTGTCAGAATGGCTAACATTAACAACTCAGGCAACAACAGATGTTGGCGAGGATGCAAAAAAAGAGGATCTCTTTTGCACTGTTGGTAGGAATGCAAACTGGTGCAGCCACTCTGGAAAACAGTGTGGAGGTTCCTCAATAAATTAAAAATAGAGCTACCCTATGACCCAGCAATTGCCCTACTAAGTATTTATCCAAGGGATACAGGTATGCTATTTCGAAGGGGCATATGCACCCCCATGTTTATAGCAGCACTATCAATAATAATCAAAGTATGGAAAGAGCCCAAATGTCCACCGATGGATGAATGGATAAAGAAAATGTGGTATATATACACAATGGAGTATTATTCAGCAATGAAAAACAATGAAATCTTGCCATTTGCAACTATGTGGATGGAACTAGAGGGTATTATGCTAAGCAAAATCAGTTAGAGAAAGACAAATATCATATGACTTCACTCATATGAGGACTTTAAGATACAGAACAGATAAACATAAGGGAAGGGAAGCAAAAGTAATATAAAAACAGGGAGGGGGGCAAAACATAAGAGACTTTTATTATGGAGAACAAACAGAGGGTACTGGAGGGGTTGTGGGAGGGGAGATGGGCTAAATGGTAAGGGGCATTAAGGAATCTACTCCTGAAATCATTGTTGCACTATACGCTAATTTGGATGTAAATTAAAAAAAATAAAATTAAAACAAATAGCAAAAGGTTGTTGACCAAAATGGAAAAAAAAATAAATCCGAAATTGTTTTTCTGAAATTCAGGAAGGAAATAGATTTGAACCATCATGTTCTTATTCATGGCAATGTTAAGTGTTCCAGTTACCTGGGGAAAATGAAATAACCTAACACATTTATTAGGGCTTTCTAGGGTTAACCCTTAGAAAGATCAAACATGTCCTTAGTACTTGAAAAAATGTTAAAAAACAACCAAAGAAAATCATCCCAGGACAACTATGATATCTGGAAAAAGATATAGCTACTGCTTCAGTACAAGATGAGGCCACTGCTAGAGCAGAAGAAACCTGGGAAGGTAATGGCCATTGTGGATGGAAGGGATACCAGGAAACCATCAGGTGGGATTGTCTATCCTAAGGCAACAGAGGCCAGAGAAGGCAGGGACCTCACACTGTATAACAAAGAGCAATGGGACTGCTCTTTTACACAACTTGATCAGGAAGCTCCCTCACATAAGTTAACATTTGAACAAAGACCTGATCAAAATGAGGGAGCAAGTCATAAAGATACCTAAAGGAAGGAGGTTTCAGACAGGGAAATCAGCAAGGGTAAAGGCCCTGGGTTGGAAATCTCATTTAATGCAAAACTTCT
This sequence comes from Herpailurus yagouaroundi, assembly GCF_014898765.1. Taxonomy (NCBI): domain Eukaryota; kingdom Metazoa; phylum Chordata; class Mammalia; order Carnivora; family Felidae; genus Herpailurus; species Herpailurus yagouaroundi. The sequence goes on from NW_024412377.1 coordinate 70,985,273, forward strand.
CCTTCAATATCTCAAAGGTGTTTCTAACTTAGTATATTCCAAACTAGACTACTTTTTCCCTCAAACTAGTCCTCTTCCTGCACTTGAAACCTTGGTAAACAGCACAAACATATAGCCACTAGTGCAAAACAGGAACCTAGCAAACATCACAGATAAGGGTTTCTTCCTGTCCACAACATCTAATACATCTAGTGCATCTGGTGGACAACCTTGCTAGTCCACAGCATTCTCACCATTAGCAAGGACTCTTGCAGCAGCTTCCCCATGGTCTCCATCCTGTGTGATCTGACTCTGGTGACCTCTCCATTTGCATCTAGCACATCCTCACCTTTGCTCTCTGCACTCCATTCACAATGGCTTTCTTTCAGATCTGGGAACACTATTTCTTCTGCCTCAGGTCTTTGGCATCGGTTAACTACCACCTCCTGTGGCCATCCCTTCAGTGACCTGTATTTTATCAAATCTTTAGATTTTATTTCAAATGTCACTTCCTCAAGAAGAACTTTCCTGATTGGGTCAGGCCCTGATTCTATCAATTCTTATGCTTTTCCTTCCTCATCAATCTCTTAAATTCTCCGATGGAAGGAAGAGTGTTTATTTTGCTTATATCCTCAGCACTTACAATAGTGCCTGGCATATAAGAGGTCTTTGGTAAAGTTGACCTTTCTTTTTCAAGCCCCTGGCTCTACATCACTTCCTGGCACTTCCCTCGGAACCTCTAACTTCCTCTTAAACCAAAGGGACAGGACAGGCCACACCAGACTTCTCCCTAGTCAGTGAGAAGGTCACCATTTCTAAAATGGAGGTAAAGGGCAGAAACATGTTTGCCTCCCCTGTGTCAGCCAAACAGGATCTTGCACTGCCCACCCATTCTTTGATCACCCTCTGCACCACTGTTCTGCAGACCCGAGGTGGTAAGCATGGGCCAAAGAGAAGACAGTTCTCTCTGGTAAGCAAACCCCAAACAATGGTGCCTGACAGCCCTGGTTCACTGATAGAAGACCACTACTGAGGCAAAACTTTCAGCTCCAAAGACAAAGCTCCCATGCCCTGTAGAATTGGGGATAACAGGTACAAGAGGCCATTCAGAAGTTTTTTAAATAACTGCAACAATACTTAATATTTATTGGGCATTTGGCATGAGATAGGCACTGAGATAAGCATTTTAAACATATTACCTTATTTAATCCTGTCAACAGCCTAGGAGCTAGGAACTACTATTTTAACCATTTTACAAATTAGAAACACACTGAGTAAAGTCCAGCAATTTGCCTTAATCTCACAGCTAAACAATTGGTGGAACCAACTTTCCAGGAAAAACAACTGTGTTATACAGCATGGTTAGCAACATGGACCTTCTAATGGTAAAAGTGGTGTAAACGACTACAATTTGCCAAAGCCTGGATGTTAACTAGGCAGTCAAGAGAAACTATTAGGCAATTTTCTAGCAAACATAGTCTCATGCTACCTTCTTTTTAAGTCACAAACTCAGTATCTTTGCCTTAGATATATTTGTGGTTGTATTTATTCCAAAATTACATATATGATCATAATATACATGATTTTATACATGCTAGAGGCTTCTGTAAGAATTATTCCATGTCACAGAAGCTGTAAATGTGTTAGAGAGGACATGGATTCTAATACGTTCCATTACTGAAGAGTTTCTGTCTTACAGTCTTCAGGTCAACTAGCCCTACAGTTGCATCAATACTGGACCATTTTGATTGGGTTGGTTTCAAGCATCGTATCCGTGTACTACAATTGCTAAAATTCCCAACTGTGGGTGTGTGCAACATGGTGGAAAATGTCTCCCTACCCCCCAACTATGAAATGGCCCCATAGCTAGTCCCTGCCACTCAGAGGTTTCAGTAGTTTTCAGTCAATGTGGTCCTGGGCAGCACAGAGAAGTAGAAGAGTCCCCACAGGGGATTCTACAGAACAGAATTTAACCTTTCGCTTCTCTATTTTTTTCTAGTTTTGTGTTCCATATATGCTCTACCTTCAAGTAACAAGGGAGGTCTGCCCCGTGCCTTTAACTTTATAATAGACGGTGCCCTCTCCTGGCTGCCAAGGGTATGACATATAGAGCTAAATCACTTCTTAACTCTACCCCCAAAATGCCCAAAGGATTTAGAGAACTAGCTGACAAATCAATAGAATTACAGTTGGCCCATGAACAACACAGCATTTGGGGCACTAACATGCCCCCTCCTTGTGCAGACAAAAATCCATTTTGACTTCTCCCAAATTGACTTACCTGCTAATAGCCTACTGTTGACACAAAGCCTTACCAAAAGCATAACTGATTAACACATATTTTGTATGTTATATGTAATATATACTGTATTCTTACAATAAAGTAAGCTAAAAAAAAAAAAAGAAAATATTATTAAGAAAACCATGGGGGGGTGCCTGGGTGGCTCAGTTGGTTAAGTGTCCTATTCTTGATTTTGGCTCAGGTCATGGTCTCAGTTCCAGAGTTTAAGCCCTGTGTTGGGCTCTGTGCTGTCAGCAAAGAGCCTGCTTGGGATACTCCTCCCTCTAACTCTGCTCCTCCCCCATGCACATTTGTGCATACATGTGCACATTGTCCCTCAAAATAAATAAACTTTTTTTAAAAAGCTTCCTTAAAAGAAAGGAAATCATAGGAAAATAAATTTATAGTGATGTACTGTATTTATCAAAAAAATCCATATGTAAGTGGATCCACACAGTTCATAAAGGGTCAACTGTATTTACTGGTTGCAAGGAATTACACTAGGATTGGCATACCATACAATGCAATAAAAATACTTTTAAAAAATCTGAAAGCTTCCTGCCACGTGGTTTGTGAGTACAAACTATTATTGTGAAAATAGTTCACCTTTGCTCTATAAATGAGAGAGTAAAAACTCCAAACCATTTGTATCAAACAAGGATCTGACAATTAAGTCTTTGTCAGACCAAAAAAATGAAAATGCATTTCATAGGCTCTGGAGCCAGCCAGCAGGTTGGGGTCTGAACCTGGCTCTGTCATTTATCATCTGAGTGACTTTGGGCAAGTTACTTTACCTGTATGAGGTTCAAATTCCATAGGGATCACATACACTACCTACCTACCTCACAGAGTTTATTGTACAGGTTAGATTTAAGAACATAGTGACATAAAGGACTTAATACAGTCCCTAGCACTTATTAAATGCTCAACAAATGGCAGCAATTATTATGATATTGACAATGATATAAAGCAATGATCTCCAAATATCTTTGATTATTCACTTCTATCAGAAAAAAAAGTTTGAATAGTATATCTCCAACATATATATATATATATATATATATCTTTATAAATTATATCCACATACACCAATGTGTTAAAATAGAACTGTCTGAAGGATGCAACACAGTATTTCTATTTATAGACACAATTATAAATAAAAGTTCTATTTTCTTTCCACATCCCAGTGAACTGTGTTGTGACACTCCTAGTGTGTGTGCACCCTACTGGAGACTACTGATCTAAAGGCCCAAAATAAAAGGCTTTTCCCAGAGCATCTAGGTCCAAGTTCAAGATCATATTTCTCCTCCATAACCTCTTACCACCCCTCTCTCTAAATTTATCTTCCACAAAATATAAGTCCTATAGACCATGTGGGAGCTTGCTTTCTGCCTCTCCCGTAAGCCACATTCACTGTACTTGATGACTCAGCTCACGTCCAACCTATACCCCAACGCCTGGCTTAGTAGTCCGTCCTGTCTATTGTTAGTCCCAGATGAATATGTGTACTATCTTGATCTCTACTTGGTTTATATTTCTACACATCTTATCTCTCCAGCAATAAGACCTGAAGACAGGAACCATGTCCTAGGCTTCTGGTGATCTCTGATGCCGGTGAATATATCTTCAAAATACATACCTGTTGAAACATTGACATGCAACTTACTTTTATTTTTTAAAAATATTACATTGGCTTCCTTGTCTAAAAGTGTGTTCTACCACATAAACTAATTATAAAAATTAAAGTTTCTTGCTACATGTTATTCAAACCTACTTCTTAAAATTAAACTATCTTAGAGGTGAAAAGAACTATCTTATTTTTCAAATGTGAAAACCAAGACTTGGAGATTAAGTGAACTCATTTTTTAAAGACATTTTTCAAAGGAAATTTTCAGAGTTCAAGATAGTTCTTAGTTCATCAGAATAAAAATATTTGGAGTGGATGGGGAGAGAATTTAGACATTCCTTTTATAGTTTGGTTCAAATGAGATCCTTTAGGACAGGAGAGCCTCTTTCTGTCTTCCTTGTCTCTGCACCTCAATTGTCTACAGCTTTAGGTTTTTTTTTTTTTTTTTTATGTTGTACAAAAGCACGAGGCTTTTAAAATCTGTCAAAAAAAAAAAAAAGTGGCCCTTGTTACAGAAGGTACCCTGAGAATTGAACATAAGCAGTACTAGGCAGTTAGATGACCTAACTATAAGATGATGACTATCGAATAGAGAAAATCAATTGCCTTTTTTTCCCTGCTCAGAAAGTGCCCTGTAGGGGATAGATAAGTGCAGGCTGTAAATAGTTTATTACTCCGGAGTTCTTCCTAATGGCAGGCAGCACTGAAGCTGACAAGGTAACAAGTAGTCACTCAGCCAAAGGTCACTTTCCGTAGCCCAGCAGCCTTCCCACTTGGAAATGCAATCTGGATCTAATGTTGATTTGAAAGGAGAGGTCATTATACCACCCAGCTCCAGGCATCAACTTTCTAAAGGTTTTTAAATTGTGCTTCTTTTAAAAATGAACTCAAGCCTGTGATATTTGTGCTTTATTGCTAGTGAAAAGACCTGATTACCGTGGTCAGCTTAACTGCTCTTATTGAGAAGTGGAAGCCAAGGAGTGGAAAATAAATCTTGTGGCTCTGTGTAGGAAGTCTGAAATAAAATTCATCACTCCAGTTAGCTTTCAGAAATAAGAGGGATGAGGATGGGGCTCTGGTTTCTTTTGATTACAACTGTCTGTACAAGTGGATTGGGAGACTGTTTGGGGTCTGAAGGCTGCTGCCCTGGAGAAGGTCACTGGGATCCCTGAGCAGAAGGGAAGGACCTCCAGACAACACTGACTCTTGCACAGTAGCAAAAAATCAGTTCTGAGTCACCCTGTACTGGGCAGGAAGACTAGAATATACAGACAAGTAGATCTACATTTTTTAAAGCCTCCCTGCCCCACTCACTCCTCAAATATGCCTACCCTTGAGGGTAACCTAAGTAATTCTACTGGGAAAGGGAAGTAGAATCTACATTTAAGGATGTAATTTTTATTTCCATTCAGGGACACATTCTTTCACCTCTAGCTTTACTGGCATTAGTGGTGCTGCCACAGCCAGTTCAATTTCAGTCATTTGACAATGATTTGGGTTTGGCTGTTTGGGACCAACTAGCTCCAAGTTGAATAATGCTGATTATTACATATGATATGTTTTCTCTAATATTCCCTGTTTAATCTCTTATACTATCTATATTCACAAATTGTGTAACACCTACTTGAATATATCTCCCATACCTGTGTAGTCACAGCTACTCTTTTAAAAAAAATTTTTTTTTTATGTTTATTATTTATTTTTGGGACACAGAGCGTGACTGGAGGAGGTGCAGAGAGAGAGGGAGACACAGAATCCAAAGCAGGCTCCAGGCTCCAAGCTGTCAGCACAGAGCCCGACACCAGGCTTGAGCCCTCGAACTGTGAGATCATGACCTGAGCTGAAGTCAGATGCTTAACCAATTGAGCCACCCAGATGCTCCTTCACAGCTACTCTTTTTTTTTTTTCAATATATGAAGTTTATTGTCAAATTGGTTTCCATACAACACCCAATGCTCATCCCAACAGGTGCCCTCCTCAATACCCATCACCCACCCTCCCCTCCCTCCCACCCCCCATGAACCCCTCAGTTTGTTCTCAGTTTTTAAGAGTCTTTTATGCTTTGGCTCTCTCCCACTCTAACCTCTTTTTTTTTTTTCCTTCCCCTCCCCCATGGGTTCCTGTTAAGTTTCTCAGGATCCACATAAGAGTGAAAACATGGTCTCTGTCTTTCTCTGCATGACTTCTTTCACTTAGCATAACACTCTCCAGTTCCATCCACGTTGCTACAAAATGCCATATTTAATTCTTTCTCATTGCCACGTAGTATTCCATTGTGTATATAAACCATAATTTCTTTACCCATTCATCAGTTGATGGACATTTAGGCTCTTTCCATAATTTGGCTATTGTTGAGAGTGCTTCTATAAACATTGCAGTTCAAGTGCCCCTATGCATCAGTACTCCTGTATCTCTTGGGTAAATTCCTAGCAGTGCTACTACTGGGTCATAGGATAGGTCTATTTTTAATTTTCTGAGGAACCTCCACACTGTTTTCCAGACACAGCTACTCTTAAAACAGAGGTGGACTGGAGTGCCCGAGTGACTCATTCAGTTAAGTGTCTGACTCTTGATTTTGGCTTAGGTCATGATTTTGGTTTTGGTCATGAGCTTGAGCCCTGTGTGGGGCTCTGTGCTGACAGCACAGAGCCTGTTTGTGATTCTGTCTCTCTCCCTCTCTCCCTGCCCCTCCTCTGCTCTCTCTCTCAAAAATATATAAACTTAAAAAAAAAATCAGGGTTGGGCTAACTGCTTATTTCATAATTCAGCCCATACTACCTGAGGGAGGAAAATGGCTCAACCTCAAAATACATGCATTTCCATGGTTTACATTCTGAAACTTAACTGGGCAGATTATTCAGCATATCCAATAACTTCTTTTGGAATTTTTCTGATTATGTGAATACACTTCAGAGGTAAGTTATATGAACTAGCTTGGATTTGCGTGCTGATCTTGTAATAACCCCATTGGCCAAAATACACCGGCCATAATTATTTCAGGTGGCCAGCCCCTACTTGTCCCTTGCTGTAGCAACACAGCTTTGTCTTGAGGACATCACTATCATCTCCACTCCTCAGAAGTGCACCGTTACAGGCCATTTTGAAGTGCATCAAGTTGAAATCAGAGCTGCAGTTTCTAGGTCTCCATGAAGAAAATGCATTCCTCAGTTTTAAGCTGACTAAAATGAACACAGAATTGGTTTTGTTTCGAGGAGAGTGAATGTATTCACAGCAACTTATGGATTAATAAAACCATAGGTTTTATTATGGGAGAAATAAATAAATTTCTTTGGGAGTTTTCTTTGGGAGAAACTGCCACAAAAATGACAGCAGCTTTATATGGGTGTTATAAAAAGTGATACGCCTCAATAAGAAAATCAGAAAGGCTCTAATAACTGAAGTATCAAATGCATGGAAGGACAACCCTCAAAAGAGTAAATTTAGCCAGTAAGCAAACCTGGAGAAATGTTCACTCCTCCCAGTAACCCAATGAATGCAAATTTGGAAAAGAAGATATTGTTTTCATCGCTTAAATCAGCAAAAAAATTAAATTAAATTAAAATAACCAATGCTGCTGAAGTGGCAATCTGTCACTCTGATGCAAGCGACCACATTTTAATTGGCTCATCCCTTTAAAGAACATTTGACAATAAGCAGTGAGAATGTTAAAACTACCTATTTTTGGTTCAATAGTTCCTAAGAAGATAATCTAAAATGAATAAAAGAATCTCATGCATAAAGACATTCATTTCAAAATTATTTATGTTACCAAAAATTTGAAATAACCTCAGCAGTCAAAAATAGGAAAATGTTAAACAAATGGCATATTAGATAGCCATAAATTAATGCTATCACGAATATTTATTCACACCTAAAAAATGTTTATGGCCTTCTGGTCAGTATGACAGTTTTAAGCTTGTGAAATATTTCTCCTCTGCTTCAAATACATTAAAATTTCACTTAAAAAAATTTTAATATATAAATAATCTCAATTAAAAAGACTTTTAAAGCCTCAATACACAAGCTGAACAGCAAACTAAATACATTCTAAAAAGAAGTAATGAATTGGGAGACAGATCCAGGAATCCCACTGAGAATTCAAAAGCAACATAAAGAGATGGAAAAATACGAAAGAAATAATAAGAGATGTGGGGAACAGAAAGATCAGTCCATTATCTAACTGAAGTTTCAGGATAAAGAATAGAGAGAATGGGGAGAGGCAATATTTAAATTTAAAAAATGGTTTAGATTCTCCCAACTGTAAAAAGACATGAGGTCACAAAAGGGGCACCCTGCGTCCTGAGGACAGTAAAACCAATGCACATCTAACCACATCATAATGAAGTTGAGAATATTAAAATCACAGAGAAAATCCTAAAAACTACCAGAGATAAGTCAGATTATCTACAAAAGAACAATAATGGGCTTGGGTAACTCGCCTCTGAAGTGTCTCCACATAATAAAGAAAAAATCCCAAAAATGTTACCAGAAATGCTAAAGCCCTTCACCCATAGTTGGGTTTTGCAACATTGCTTATCTGTATCTATTTCTATTTCTATAGAAATATTATTATATTTCTATATAATTTTATACCCTGCTGCCTTACTGTATCCTGTCAGTGTTGTTATAGTTTTTTATTTGTTTCTTTGGTGTTTTCTAGGTATAAAATGTATATAGTGATGTACATATGATACTGTAATGTTTACAATTATATCACCAGAAATGACAATGCTTTTACGTCCTTTTTACCAATGCTCATTCATTTGGTTTCTTGGTCTTACCTAAGTGCATTGACCAGAATTTCTGGAACAATATTAATAGGGACATCCTTGTCTTGCTTGTCACTTTATTGACTACTTCCAGTATACAATCTTCAATTAACATGATGTCACTTGAGGGTAGAGATGAATTCTTCCTTAACATGATAAAACATATCTATTGATTCCCACTTTACTTATTATTTAATAAAGAATTGATGTTGAGTATTATTAAATATATTTTCAGCATCTATAAAGATGATCACATAAGTTTACATTTTGAGTAATATGATAAATATTATTAGTTTTTTCTGATGTTAAATTATTCTTATACTTCTAGATAAAATGCCATTTGGTCATGATTTATTATCCTTTTAATGTGCTGCTGAGTTTTGTTTATTAATGTTTTATTTAATGTATTACATAGTCATAAGACTGATCTGTCATTTTCTTTTCTGTTGTTGTGGGTTTTTTGCTGTCATATTTGGATTCTGGTATCAATGTTTTCTCATTTTATAAAAAGGATCTGGAAGCTTTAGTCCTTCTTCTATGTTCTGTAACAATTTAGACAGCATTGGAACTCTGACTTTTAGGAGCTAAATAAAATGCGCCTGTGAGAACATTTGGACCTAATGATGTTTTGGGGTTGCTTTCTGACAACTTTCCATACTTCTTCTCCGCTAATTCCTGTTTGCATTTTCAAATCTCTTCTAAGATCAGTTTTGCTAGTTTAATTTTTTCTATGAAATTAAACATCTTATGTTTTGATATTAATTGATATCACTGATATTAATATCAACATTATATATATTACATATATAAATAAAATCTCAAACTTACAAAACACTTACAAATATAAAGTGTTTATCTTTTCCATAAACCCTTTGAGTGTAACCTGTTGGCATGATACATCATTATCCCAAATATTAGTGTCATTTTCCTACAAACAAGGAAAGTCCCCATTCTAACCAAAATGCAAGCATCAAATTCAGGAAACTAACACTGATATATTACCACCATCTTATCATCAAACTTCATTTAGGTTTCACCCATTGTACCCAAAATGTCCTTTACAGCCAAATGATCTAGCCCAGAATCATGTGTTCCATTTAGTTATCACATCCCTTTGGTGTGGAAAGAGACTCATTCTTTCAGTGACTTTCATGATCTTGTTGCTTTAAAACATTACAGACCAGTTATTTTGTAAAATGCCCCTCAATTTAGGTCTAATGTTTCCTTATGATTAAATTAGGGTTAAGTGCCTTTGGTAGGAATAGCACAGAAGTGATGAGGAAAAAATATTGATTTTGGGATCAAATTTATCACTTTTTTATTGTCTCTAGATTTTGAATAATTAGAAAGCTTTCCCCATACTAAGATTAAAGATGTATTCACCCATGTTTTCTTTGTACTTAAATTGTTAGAATATTACACTTAGATCTCTGATGAACTTGAAGCTTATTCTTGGGTATATTGTGATATTTCATTCTATCTTTTCCCAGATGGCTACCCAAGTCCATCTTTGACCCAGTGATTTGAGATATACCTTTACCATATACTGGATTTGTGTAGGAACGTGGATCTCTGTCTGGGCTTTCTATTCTGTTCTACTTCTCTGTCTATTCATATACCAGTATGACATTGCTTTAATTATAGGAACTTTGTATTATGTTTTAATGCTTGGTAAGAGTCCTTACTCATTTAGTGGGTTTTTTTTTTTTTGGTTGTTTGTTTTGTTTTTTGGTCCTGGCAACTCTTATATGTTGGTTTTCCACAGAAACTTTAGGATCAACTTTTCTACCCCTATATTAAAGACTGGTGGTGTTTTTATTGGAGTTGCATCATATTAATAAATTCATGTAGTGAGACTGTCTTAAGTTTTCCTATTCAAGAATAGAGGATATATTTTGCATTTCTTCAAGTCCATGTTTGTGTCTTTCAGAAGTGTTTTAAAGTTTACTTCACATAGGTTTTGAACGTTTCTTTATTTTTGGTTTGTTTTGTTTAGAGAGAAAGAGAGAGCATGAGCCAGGAAGAGGGGCAGAGAGACAGAGAGAGAGAGAGAGAGAGAGAGAGAGAGAGAGAGAGAGAATCTTAAGCAGGCTCCATGCTTAAGAGCCCAATGTGGGGCCTGATCCCACAACCCTGGAATCATGACCTGAGATGAAATCAAGAGTTGGATGTTCAACTGACTGAGCACCACCCAGGTGCCCCAAGATTTTAGATACTTCTAAACTTTATTCTTAAATATCTGCTGCTATTATAAAGGGGTTGTTCTCTATTATTATGAAGACCTCTTTATTTTGAAACAAGACAAAACTGCTTCACCTTTACAGTTCCCTTTCCTTCTTCTCCTACCTAATATAAATTGCGTACTCCATAAGTCATCCCTCCTAGGCACAGGGACATCACATCTGGTCTATGTAGGTGGTGCACTAGCTGTCTCCAGAGCATAGCAGGCACCTGTAATCTATGGCCATATACCAAGGCCTTGCCAAGAAGCCAACAATATTACCTATGATATCCATATAGAAAAGATATAGTAAGGTCTGTAGAATATGACTTGTCACAGAATTACATCTGACAATGTCTAAAACATTAGTCACTTTTGTTCTCTGAAAAGCTAATCTAAACAGTTATAATTAATTATTTCATTATATGTCCATCTACCTTTGATCTGAATCCCTCTTTGAGAGGCATAATGCTTTAGTTATTTATGAATTAACAGTACGTGGCACATAACACTAGTTACTCAATAAATGTTTATAGACCCAATAAATGAATGAGTAAATTATGTCTATCATAAACACACCTTACCCTCTTTAAGACATAGATGTTGCCTCTTTCCATGGTTTTATTTTCTCTCCCATGCAAATTTAAAATTGGGAACTTTTTTCCTCAGAGTAAGAGGAGAATATAGCATTTTATCTTACTACATTATAAAATGTGATTATTTCTCCCGAAAGTAGGTCTCAGAGTGTGTTAGGTCCTCCCAGTGCTTCTCCTCAGTAGTCATCTGAGTGTATCAGAGCCACATGATCCCTTACAAGCACTTCACATGTTTTCAGACATCATGGTTTGTAGATTTGCTGTCACTATCAAAACTCCTCAAGCTAGGCAAGAAGGATTCCTCTCTAGGTATAAAGGCCAAGGACATTAAGCAAGAGTCCTTACTGAGGACTGAAACCCACTGAACTGAGCACAACCAAATCTCTCACTCTAGTTTTGACCCCATCTAAAATCTGAAATTGAACTCACAGAGATTTTTTAAAGCTTCAGAAGAATACACTGCTTTCTGACATTTTCCTGGTTTTCTTCTCCAGGCAAGGTTGTTCTATCTTAATCTAAAAGCCATTCGATTTGGTAAATCTCTTCACAAATAGAAAAAAAAAATCCCATACCTTTTATAAGCACATAGCAGTTTTCTTCCAAGAATCTTCAAGTAGTAAGCAAACAAAAGCAATATTAGAAATGATGATAAGAGGAAGTAGATGTTACCACTGAATTGCTTCTCCAGTTGAGAAAGTATTACATGAGAAGCTAAAGCAAAAAATATCAAAGACAAAGGAAAGAACTTCAGAATCTGATCAAAGTCTCTCAAGTATGTGCCATCAATCTTTCAGAATCAATATCCTAATGGTCATTTGTCTCGATGGGCTTCAGTTTTCAAAGTGTAGGAGTGGGAAACATGGGGGTGGGGAGGGATTGATTGTGTTATGACTAAGGCCAGCTTGCTGAGGAGGGGCCAAGCAGGTGGTAGATCTTCAACTCTTCTGATTAGTTGGGGAAAGCCAGTGCTTCTCATGAAGCATGAGGAAGGGACATTACCACAATAACCCTTGAGACAGAAAGGAGAGGAGAGCATTCCACTTTGTGCTATGAGAAAATGCACTTGAAATGGCAAGATAGGACACACCTACAAAAAACAGTAGAAGATATGCCACTAGTGGCTAGATCCAGACTGAGGGCAACTAAACAGCAGCCTCTTTGTCATTCTTGTCCCTGAAAATACATTGTTATCTCCTGTCTTCTATCAAAAGGGTTTTTAAGAAATGTCAATTGAAAGAGTTGGTAGGAATGAATCTTCATCCTTATAATTTGGGAGAGAATATTACATTTTAGATTTCCTAAATCAATATTATCTTTGTTCATATTTTTTTAATGTTTATTTATTTGAGAGACAGAGTGCATACACAGAGTGAGAGGGAGAGAGAGAATCCAAAGCAGGCTCTGTGCTTCAGCACACAGCCCAAGGCAGGGCTCAATCCCACAAACGTGGGAGATCATCACCCTAGCCAAAATCAAGAGTTGGATGCTTTACCAGCTGAGCCACCCAGGCAGTTCATATTAAATACAATTAAATCACTGAAATTATCTCCAAATATTAGGGTGTAGGTTTCCTGTTATTTCAGAAAACAAAAAAGCAAAAAACGGTAGACAAGTTAACAGGTGATCTGAGCAGAGACATGCATTTGGGTATATAATTAATTCTACAACCACTATTGGATCTAAATATACCTTCTTAGTTCAAAAATGCATAAAGCAAAGTTAAAAAAAATCATTTTCTGCAATCTGTGTTAAATCTTCCCATGTTTCAAAATGTAGAACCTAAAACTTTTCTTCGGATCCAGGCCACGTGTCTTTTTGAGAGATACGTGGGACTAATTTTATTGGGACTCATTTTACTCTGACGGAGGTTTACACAGTCTGTGATCACTAGAGGCTTAAAGGCATTTAAACTTATTATTTTCTAATTGCCTGAGAATCTAATTAAGTCTTGATCATATGATTAAAGGTTATCATCACCTCAATACTAAAATCAGGATTTTGAATGTTATAGTTCTATTCATATGTCTTAGTTAACTGAAAAATAATTTCATCCAGTTGTCTTCTAAATTATTGCAGCCATTCTTTTGACTTTCCCTATAGCAATAGAACTCAGGATATCACAGGGAGAATGGCCATTTTCTCTGCTTTGATTAACTTTATTTTTAGGAGTGCAAAACAATAAGTAACTGAGTCTACTTTAACATACATAAAAGTACCACGAGTTTTCAAATAAGCTTTATAAGGGCTCCATACCTACTTCTCCCTAACTTGAAAACAAGCAGAAAACAAACAAGAAAGCCAAAAAAAATCTGGATTTAAAAGCCCTGTGGCAACTGGGAATCAGCAAAAATTGAACACATTATCTATGGCTAAATTCATATTATGATTATTATGGTCAACAACTCACATTAAATTGTTTCTATTTACCATTATATAGCTCATATTCTTAGCTGTAGGGAAACAGCCAAACCACCTTTGCCAACTTTAGAGACTTGTGACTTAGGTTCAGTTTCACTGTATGGTATAGCCAGAGCTCCTATGATCAACAGCAATAACAAGAATGTTCTCTTGTAATAAATATTAGCAAAGGGTGTGTATATTTCTGCTCTTCAGATGACTGTGTCAATTTAATCTAATTTTAGTTCAAAGAGTCATTCATCTCTGGTTCTGCATCAGAGAAAAAATTACTTTATTTGATTAACTGTGAGGACTGGGAAGAAGTCTTCCATATATCTTAATATTCAATTCTAATGCATTCATTAGGAAGAAACAATTCCATAACCTCAAGTAAATCGTCTCAAATTGGAATGGTCAAAACAAAAATGCTAATAACCAAATAGAATTTAGTGTGTTACATAAGCATGTGCAATCATCTAAATTAAAACTAATCACTTTGTATCAGAAGCAGTAATAAAAGCCAAGTTCTGCCTCATTGTTCTCCAGCGAAGCATGAATAATTCATGACTCAGGTAAGCTTCCCACCTCTTCTGTGTCTTCCACAAGATTTTACCAGTTTTATTATTCAGACTGTGTCTCTTTAGAGCACTTTAGCCCTGTCAGAATTGAAATGATACTAGGCATCACACCTTCTGATGTTACTATTTGTAGATCTGTTCTTAGGCCTTGATCCAAAGCCGAGTTTGACCAGGTCTTCCTGGACAAAGCAAAATCCCAGAATTTAGCCTTGCTTCAGGACTTCCCACTCTCCCTGAACCTGCCCTGATTCCTCTCCATAGTCTCCAACACTCTCCCTGAATTAAAAATCTTTTCTGGTATCCGGTCCCACCGTGTCTTTCCAGGAAGCTGCTTATAGTGGAAAATTTAAATTATCCTGTTTTATAGCCAAAAACTCTTAATAGCACTTTTTACTTCACAATAAATGCACCCACCAATAGTGTCACCACCTTTGCACATCACATTTATGCATTCAGCAAACATTTACTGAGTTCCTACTGTGGGTGATATGCTAAAGTCAGAAAAAGACTCAAGCTCTGCCTCCATGGGGGAACAAATATGGTGGACCAAATGTTAAAACAGCGGTGCTAAGAGGTACTAACTCACATGAACAGGAGACGTAGAGAAGGATTCCCAGAGAAAGACACTTCCACCTATTCTTAAAGGATGAGCAGGAGTACCTAGGTGGTTGCAGAGGAGGGAGAATAAGGGAAAGAACTCCAGCAGGAAGAGATGAACACCTACAAAGGTGGAAAGTTGAGGACAAGAAACAGATTCCAGGGGGTTCCAACGTCAGTTCCAAAGTCAGGTCCCAAAGTCAGTCTGGATGAGCAAAGCTGGCTCAGGGCAGAGCAGCAAAAGCTGGGAGGCAGTGAGCTGACTGGAGAATGCAGGCCACTTCGAAGGCACCAGCCTACAGTGGCCATGTGGGATTGCAGGCCCAGAGAGGCCAGAGGCAGCCAGGAATCTGGATGTTTATGTAATATCTTAAACTTTTTCACTGTCAGCAACTTTTTTTTTAATACCACTCAGTAGGTGAAATCAAACATATTATGTATTTTGTGGTAGGCTGACTAATGGCCCCTAAGATATTCAGATGCTAATCCCTGGAACCTTAAATATGTTACCTTATGTGGCAAGAGGGACTCTGCAGATGTGATTAAATTAAGGACCTTGAGATGTGGAGATCATCCTGGATTCTTTGAGCGGACCCTAAATGTAGTATCAAGTGTCCTTAGAACAGGGAGAAATGGGGAGATTTGGATTACAGATGAGAAGTAGGAGAGGAGATGATGGAAGCATGAAGCAGGAGTGATGTGAGGAAGGGGTCAGGAGCCAAAGAATGCAGGCAGTCTCAGAAGCTAGAAAAGGCAAGAAAATGGATTCTCTCCCAAAGCCTCCAGAAGGAACCAACCTTGTAACACCTTAAATTTATCCCAGTGAAACTGATCTCAAATGTGTGGACTCTAGAACCAGAAAATAATTAATCTGTGTTATTTTAAGCCACCAAGTTCATAGCAGTTTGCTACAACAGCCACAGGAAAATAATAGATCTTCCAACCTGATTCAGCTCTTTGAGTTGTCAGTGGCATGTGTGTTTGTGTGCCCAGCTTGACATTAGACTATAGAGGTGGCCTGGTCCAAGCTCTTGGTATTCTACCTGCTACCCCATTTGGAAACATTTGTTTATGTGTCATTCTACCCTATTAGATACTGTGAATTCACCAGAGACAGGGACTGCCTCTCACTCTCTCTGTGTTTCCATTGCCTAGCAGAGCGCTTGGCACATATTCTTTGCTTCTCAATAAATAAAAGGCAAGGTAGAAAGGGAGGCTGGAGCCAAATCACCAAGGTCTCATTTTTACCATGCCAAGAAATTTGAATTTTATATTGAAGGAGATGGGGAACAAATAAAATATTTTAAGCATAGGAAGGACATGATGGTTTTGCTTCTTAGAAACTGACAATACCTTAAGGACAATTTAGAAAAGCACAACTGAAAACAGGAGATTGGTTAGAAAGCTGTTGCAGTAACACAGGAATCCTGTAAAGCAAGACTAAGTTAGTAGCAGTAGGGATATAAAGAAAATTGATCATATATTGGGGTTTAAATTGATGGGACTTAAAGACTGGTTCAGGGCCGCCTGGCTGACTTAGTCAATAGAGCATGTGACCCCTGATCTCAGGGTCATGAGTTCAAGTCCCACACTGGCCACAGAGCTTACTTAAAAAATTTTTTTGTTGCGGGGCACCTGGGTGGCTCAGTCGGTTAAGCGTCCGACTTCGGCTCAGGTCATGATCTCACGGTCCGTGAGTTCGAGCCCCGCGTCAGGCTCTGTGCTGACAACTCAGAGCCTGGAGCCTGTTTCAGATTCTGTGTCTCCCTCTCTCTCTGCCCCTCCCCTGTTCATGCTCTGTCTCTCTCTGTCTCAAAAATAAATAAACGTTAAAAAAATTAAAAGAAAAATTTTTTTGTTAATAAAAAATAAAGACTGGTTCAATATTGTAAGACAGAAAAGGAGAAGTCTTAATTGACTCTCAGGTTTGTAGTAGCAAAAGTAAGGTGGAAAAGGAGAAGTATAGGAAATAAAATGAAATCAGCTTTGACAGGTTGAGATTATAGTGCCCATGGGACATCAAAATGGAACTATTCAGTTGATTATATTTTCTTGAGTTTACAAGGGCAGTTTGAGGTTGAGATAGAGATTCTATCTATCAACAATAGTTGAAGCTATGAGTTGTGATGACATGACTTACAGGATGTGCATACATCAAGAGAAAAAGAGAGGAGGATAGAAGAGAAAGGAGAAGGGGTGAAGCTCAAGACTAGTGGCATTTAAGAGAAAAATACAGAAGAGTATCTCTTAAAGTAAATAAAGGACAAATAATCAGAGAAAGGAAGAAAAGTCCAAAGAAAGACAAGTTATTGAAACCAAGGCTATGAAAAGACCAAAAACAGCGATGTGGTTATCAGGGTCAAACACAGAGAATAACTGAGATTTTAAGACAAATTTGTTTAAGAAATTTAGCAACTACAAGAATATAAATTTCCTTAGCAAAAGAAATTTCAGTGGTATGACAAGATGAGGGCATCAGGCAGAATCAGACTGCAGTGGACCAACTAGTAAATGAAAAGGCAGGAATATGAATACAGTGAGCAGAGATGGCGAGATCAGCTCTAGATACACACTGCAATTAAACTGGTAGGTTTCTTGGGGAAAACTGAAGAGGTTTCTGCCTTATTAATTCTATTTTGTCTGTAAAGTGGGAGTCAAGATCCTTTCTTGAGAGCAATGATGAGTTAGAAGATATGAAGGGAAGGGCGCCTGGGTGGCTCAGTCGGTTAAGCGTCCAACTTCAGCTCAGGTCACGATCTCGCGGTCCATGAGTTCAAGCCCCGCGTCGGGCTCTGGGCTGATGGCTCAGAGCCTGGAGCCTGCTTCCGATTCTGTGTCTCCCTCTCTCTCTGCCCCTCCCCTATTCATGCTCTGTCTCTCTCTGTCTCAAAGATAAATGTTAAAAAAAAAAAAAAAAAAAAGATATGAAGGGAGTAATGAAGGCTTGAAATAGTCACCAAAATGATGGCGAAAGAGCTGAATACATTCCAGGCAGCAAGGAAGATTAGCATACACTGGAGACCATCAATCCATGAAGGTTCCATACCAAACCAGTTGTGTGGTTCTTCTCCATGGCTGGTACAGTGAAAACAAGGACCAAAGAGTTAAGAGTATCTGTAGATCATGGATCTCTGCCAGAAGGAAGAAGTGGACCCAGAACCAAGCTGATGGCCTGAGAAACAATGAAGGGATTAAGAGACAGGATATTAGGGGATAAGGCAGTAAGAGAACGAAAATGATAGGATGTCCTAGTCATATAAGAACACTTAGGGGTCTAATGTTTATTTCATTTTATTTTTTAATTTTTTTTTCAACGTTTATTTATTTTTGGGACAGAGAGAGACAGAGCATGAACGGGGGAGGGGCAGAGAGAGAGGGAGACACAGAATCGGAAACAGGCTCCAGGCTCCGAGCCATCAGCCCATAGCCTGACGCGGGGCTCGAACTCCCGGACCGCGAGATCGTGACCTGGCTGAAGTCGGACGCTTAACCGACTGCGCCACCCAGGCGCCCCAGTGGTCTAATGTTTTTTTGTTTTTTTGTTTTGTTTGTTTGTTTTTTTTTTATTTATTTATATACGAAATTTATTGCCAAATTGGTTTCCATACAACACCCAGTGCTCATCCCAAAAGGTGCCCTCCTCAATACCCACCACCCACCCTCTCCTCCCTCCCACCCCCCATCAACCCTCAGTTTGCTCTCAGTTCTCAACAGTCTCTTATGCTTTGGCTCTCTCCCACTCTAACCTCTTTTTTTTTTTTTCCCCTTCCCCTCCCCCATGGGTTCTCGCTAAGTTTCTCAGGATCCACATAAGAGTGAAACCATATGGTATCTGTCTTTCTCTGTATGGCTTATTTCACTCAGCATCACACTCTCCAGATCCATCCACGTTGCTACAAAAGGCCATATTTCATTTTTTCTCATCCAAGGGATACAGGAGTACTGATGCATAGGGGCACTTGTACCCCAATGTTCATAGCAGCACTCTCAACAATAGCCAAATTATGGAAAGAGCCTAAATGTCCATCAACTGATGAATGGATAAAGAAATTGTGGTTCATATACACAATGGAGTACTACGTGGCAGTGGTCTAATGTTTAAGTGGGGTCCAATCTAGTTCAAGGATCAGCCATGGAGCAGGTGACTAAGTGGGAGGTGGCAAAAGTTCTTAGAGCCACAGAGGGTAGGAATCCTAAGGCAAACATAATGCTAATAGAATAGATAGATACTGATGTCACACAGAATGACTTCAGGTAAGGAATAATGCAACCATTTGATGAAGTAATATAAAGCCCCACTCTGCCTCAGGTACTGCATTAAGTGATGGGTCAGACCCTACATGAACTAAAAGAGTGTACAATATTGTTCAGAGTAAAAGTGGTAAATAAATATATCCCATTTAATATGTGATAAGTAGTAACTGATATGGAATACCCACCTAACTGTAGTGGGCATACAAAGGAGAAGGTGTAGTCAACAACTTGGCAAGTTCAGAGAAGACTTCACCAAGAATGTAATACTTGCCAGAGTTACTAGAAAAAGTTACATTAGGAAGTAAATAGCTGACAATGATAAAGAGGAGTAAAGGGCAGCCAGTCCTAATGACATGCAAGTCAAGAGCTGCAGGCACCAAAAGTCTGCAACACAGAAATGACATCTCCCCTCCATATCTCTGGCTGCCCTAAGTGCCACCTAAACTATTCAGCACACCACTGCCACACCTACTGGCCTCAAATACTACTTTCAAGACTTCGGTTTCCTTCTTACATCTTTCCATTTCTTTCCAGTTCCTTCACCAGTTCCTTTTTAAAGTGAACAGTCTCAATTCTTATATCACAGAGAAACAAACGTGAAAAACATTTGTTTTACTTGCCCAACATCCCCAACCCAACAGTATTTCCCACTACTTACCTATCAAGTACTTCTGCAATGTGTCACCTGCTTCCCATCTTTCTCATTCATGAATGCTCATGCTCATCCCATGTTCTCCACGTGTGTTCCCTGTCTGTAATATTTCTCCCAGTTTTCCCATCTAAATTAGTTCATTTCTCCTGGCCTAGATGAAGTTCCATGACTCCCATGATGCCTTTCCTTGACCATCTCTGAATTAGTTTACTATGTATTATAGCCTTTAGAACTGTGCTGTCTCCTCATATTCTCTAACAGTTCACATGTGCTAGACCTATCTTTTCAAATAAGGTTCCTGAGGACAGAGACCTTGCTTTATACCCCTAGTGGTTTGTAGAGTGTTGGACACACATCAGTACCAAACTAATATGGTAGTAAGTACCTGAGTCAGATCTCATTTTTTAATTCAAGATTTGTTCCTCATACTGAATTCTTTTTATTTGTGAAATGAAGAACCTGTACCCTAATCGCTCAGATCCCTTTCACCTGCTGCAATCTGAGTCTAACAAATGCTAATTATTTTATTTGATCAGAAGCTGTGACAGTACACATCAAGAATATCACATGGGCGCCTGGGTAGCTCAGACAGTTAAACGTCTGACTTTGGCTCAGGTCATGATCTCATGGTTCATGAGTTCGAGCCCCATGTTGGGCTCTGTGCTGACAGCTCAGAGCCTGGAGCCTGCTTCAGATTCTGTGTCTCCCTCTCTCTCTGCCCCTTCCCTGCTCATGCTCCATCTCTCTGTCTCTGAAAAATGAATGTTAAAAAAATTTTTAAAAAAAGAATATCACATTGCTTTGATTCTAAGATTCTATCACATAGCATGCACCATATTTAAAAGGAAAGTAAATATATTTCAATGTACACTTTAATTCTAAGAGTCAAGTTTAATAAATAATTATTAAATTCATTCAGCAAATATTTATTGAGTACCCATTACATGTCAGGCATAATTCTAGGCTCTATAGGACCTTGTAGTATATAAAGCAGACAAGGTCTTTGCTCTCTTGGAGCTTATATTCTAGTAGAAACAGACACTAAATAAACATATAATATCAGGTATGCTATGTCATTTACATGTCACTCAGTGCTATGGAGAAAAATAAAGCCTAGAAAAAGGATACAGAGACATGGGGTTTGTTATAGATGAGGTAGTCATCTTAATTTTAACATCACACAGTAAAGATATGGGTATTCTTGTAGACATGGACACAGGTATGTATAGCTATAAACAGATACAGCTATGGATACATAGATAAGTACAGATGTCCGTGTTCTAGACACAGCACTATGTGCCATGTAATGAGCTTAAGTGTATCATGCTCACAAGCTTATTTAATCTTTCCAACAATCCTTTGAAATGTACTCTCCCATTTTACAAATGAAAAAAAAAAAAAAAAACACCTCATATTCAGAGAGTAACATGTCCAAAGTCACTCAGAAAGTGTCAGTACTGGAAACCATACTGAATTTGCAACATACTGATTTTCTTGCACAAAAATATTTTAAATTAGAATGGGAAGAAAAACTATCATGTATTCTGATTGCCAGGAAAAGAAATGTATTCTCGTTTTAGGGACACCTGGGTGGCTCAGTTGGTTTAGTGTCTCACTCTTGATTTCGGCTCAGGTCATGATCTCACAGTTCATGAGTTCAGGCCCCCATTGGGGTCTGCGTTAGGAGGGCGGAGCCTGCTTGAGATCCTCTTTCTCCCTTCTCTCTGCCCCTCCCCAGTTCATGCTCTCTTTCACTCTCTCTCAGAATAAATAAACTTTAAATAATGTATTTTTGTTTTAAATATGTCTTTGGCTTTGTTGGTTAATCATCTGACTTCGGCTCAGGTCATGATCTCACAGTTCGTGTGTTTGAGCCCCACATTAGGGGCTCTACCATCAGTGCAGAGCCCACTTCAGATCTTCTGTCTCCTCTTTCTCTGCTCCTCCCCTGCTTGCACACTCTCTCTCTCTCAAAAGTAAATAAAATTTTTTTAAATACATAAATATGCCTTAAAAGGTCAGAGGTCTTTTGTGTATTTAAGAATTGTGATGGATTATATCACCATAAAAGCCAATAACATAGCTGAAAATGAAGAAAACTCCAAGTTACATGGTTATACAAAAAACAAAGTTGTAAAAATGTAATATATCATGCTGCCATTTATACATAAAAGTGGACCATTTTCCTTATTTGTGTACATATGCACAATATATCTCCCAAGATCAAAAAAAAAAAAAAATGTTGGTAACAGTGGTTACCCTAGACATGAGTAAGGGGACTTCCTTTTTACTAGTATATAACTCTTAAAAGTTTTTCATGTGCATGTGTTGCTTATTTACAAATAAAGCTTTAAATTTTTAAATGGGATAATTGATGTCAATAGGACACCCAAAATTGCAGATAGAATAATCTTGTACAAAGAGATTCTTTTCTTAACAAAACATAAAAATTTTCCACAAAAGAGCTTTCATTAATGTGTAGCCACACTAAAAATTGATGTTATGATAAGCTTGGCCTACTGTATGATTGTTGAACCACATTCCTCTATAAGCAACGAATAAATGAACAATTGGAAAATAGCCAGAAAGTAGAAAGTGACAACATAAACAATCTAAGCACTGTAAAGTTGTTTTCCATCAGACATCTAAAGAGTGATAAGAGCTCAAAAGGTACTTGTAAGTATTCGATAATAAAAATTTAGATTATTTTTCAAACCTTTCCTCCTATATAACATTTTCCCTTGCAACTTCCAAATATCCACCAAGATTACAAAGGAACAAGTCTTTCACAAGAAAGTCATGGGAAATAAAAATGAGAATATCAGGGTTCTCTTTGTATAAAATTACAAGAATGCCAAATGCCAGCATTATCTGGTTACTTAATGTATTTTAAATGTAAAATAAGTTTACACTAATCCTTTGCCCTTTTCAGTCATGAAATGTAAGTTTTTAGCTATAACAGGTATAGCAAAACTTTTTACCTAATTCAAATTCATGCCTCTGCATTGAAAAAGGAGGCGGAGTCCAGGGTACCTCAGTATAATCTATTGGGAATTTAGACCTGTAATTAGCTACCTTTGGTATCATCACTTGCTGTTCAATATCACTGCAACTGAGAAAGCATTTATCTGGCAATAAAAAGCTTTTTATATGTTATATGTGTCAGCTTTGTGTAGTTAGTCAGATCTGTAATTAACTCTCCTTTATAAGCTTTGTAGAAGAATGTAGGAGTACGGGTAGTGAAATCGTGGCAGGTTGATGCCCTGTGTCATTTTGTGGACTAGTTATGGTGCCAAAAAAAGAAAGGGGCCGAGTCAACACCAACTGGAACACAGCATCACAGAGATCTTTAATTTCTAGGATTATTTAGAAATAGATAATGATGGTATGACATACACTGACCCTGAATCTCTAGAATTGTGGGCACTTTGCTTCAAAATTTTATTCGCAGTGGTGAGGTTGCCACTCAAGTTTTCTTCCTTCCTGACAGGGCAGGTGGATCACTGAGATGGCTGCCTACACTGAAAAAACAGTGTACATGTTTAAAGCAGAAATTTCATCAGCATAAAACTAACTGGGCAGAAATGAGGCTCTTTTGACCTTACCATCATTAGCATCTTGTAACCAAACAACTCAGATACCTTTGAATCCTTTGCTGGGTCCCATGAATTATTAAGTGGAGAGTCTGATGGCTTGCCCAATTAATGATATACATTTTATTTCCAGGAAGCATTTATTCATCTCTAATAAGTGTTTACCATGTTGTGAGATTAAAAAAATAATAAAACACTTGGAATTTGGGTCAAGAAAACCTACAGGATTTATGTGACTCATTAATAAGTAGAGTAAAATAACCTTCATCTTGAATGTAAAAAAATAAGTACAGCAAATTTTCCATTAGAGTTGTTTCAAAATGGAGAAGAAACATAATGGAAAAGATTCCCTTTGACAAAATATAAACATTGAGATGGGAATAACAATTACAAAAATTACCTATATAACTAGATATATAAAGGGTCCATGACAAGAGAGTGTTTCAGTCATATATGTGAACCATATACTGGAGACAAGAAATCCTCTCATTTGAAAAAAGTGCCAGA
Source organism: Herpailurus yagouaroundi (assembly GCF_014898765.1). Taxonomy (NCBI): domain Eukaryota; kingdom Metazoa; phylum Chordata; class Mammalia; order Carnivora; family Felidae; genus Herpailurus; species Herpailurus yagouaroundi. The sequence goes on from NW_024412377.1 coordinate 71,009,324, forward strand.
AACCATCCAATGTCTACAAGTGGACCTGGTGTCTCACCTTCTGTGCATGCAACCAGATTTTTCGAACCCGTTTCCTTTAAAGCCTTGCACACATATACATGAGTGATTAAGTAATCATTTTTTCCCATCCATTCTGATGTAGCAAGACAACATTCAGACTCCTCTACACAAAGAAGGCTTGTGCCAGGAGAAGTAAAGATATATACAAAGAAGGGCAAACAATTTTGCTCAAATCACTAGCCTTCCTGTGTTGCTCCATCATCCCTGACTGAATAGACGTACCAGACGTAAGACAAGATAATGGGAAGAATATAAAAGAGATAATAATATTCTTTCCTTCTGAAGAATCTTCCTACTGAAGAAGGAACATACATTTGTTCAGAGCAGATAAGAGCATACTCAAAGACAGTATTTGACCAGCTTCCCAATGGGAAAAACTATGCAGTTACAGGCAACTAAAAGGATGAGAAGGTAGGAAAATTTGCCTTAACTCAAACCAACAGTTTAAATATTACGTATAGGTAAAAGCAAGCAAGGGATATCCAGGAAACAATGAAGCCATGTCACAGATAGGTAGAGAAGGGAAAGGGGTCAATTTAGAAGAATAAGACATACAAAATAGAGACTCTAGATATGTTCCTTTTGACATTAAATACTCTCTTGACATTAAATACTTGGAAGGTTTGAGCAAGGTAATAACCAAGTGAAAATAACTTATGTACAAGTATAGAGCTTAACTATATAAAAAGTCCCTAAAATTTTTGTTTTTTAATTTATTTATTCTTTTTTTTTTAATTTTTTTTCCAATGTTTATTTATTTTTGGGACAGAGAGAGACAGAGCATGAACGGGGGAGGGGCAGAGAGAGAGGGAGACACAGCATCGGAAACAGGCTCCAGGCTCCGAGCCATCAGCCCAGAGCCTGACGCGGGGCTCGAACTCACGGACCGCGAGATCGTGACCTGGCTGAAGTCGGACGCTTAACCGACTGCGCCACCCAGGCGCCCCTATTTATTCTTTTTAAGTAGGCTCCAGGCTCAATGTGGAGCTCCAATTCAAGATTCTGAGATCAAGAGTCACATGGTCCTCCAAATGAGCTAGCCTGATGTCCCTGAAATTTTTAATTTGTTATAAAAGCATATTACTTAACCAAAAGTTACATCCTCATCTGGACATGGCTGAGAACATTCGAAGTAAGTAACAGGAGCCTTTAAATATCCAGGGGGTACAAATCACAAACCAATACACTAAGGTTACCCCATTCACCATTGGAAAACTGACTTTCACTCAGAGCTTGTTCACTCTTATTTTAGAAAGGATCTAACTCCCCTCCCCATTGCAGATTAGAAGCAAGAAATTAAAAGGGGTAGCTTCTAGATTCGGGCATTCTCACAGTTGTAATAATTGATGGTTGGCAGTGAGACAATGAAGGAAGCAGAAAAAGTATTAAAAATAGTTATTAATTGAGAGATGTGGGTATTTACTGAGGTCAATTACCTCAGTAAAACAAAAATCTTCATTAAATCATTTGAATGCTTTATTTTCATTCTCTAATAATTTTGTTCCTGTAACAACATGAAGCAGTTCAAGCCAACCAATAATGATCTAAAAATGTACCAAAAAGCCAACCTTTCTCTGACTTTCTGACCAATTTTAAATGTTACATCCTTTTATTTAGTTTCCCATTATAACATGTGACTGCACTCACACTAGACATTTACAATATTTGCTCAAAGAGAGCTGAAAGAAGGCTACTGTCCAATTGCAATATCTTCCTTGTAATGCTGTAATCACGTTTTTGCAAGGAAATAACAAATTTTTAAATAACAGTGTTTAAAGGCATACATGGTCTAAGAAAATGTCTCTTTTTTACCAGGCAGAGTTCTTGCCAACACAGCTCTCTTCTCATTGATTTCATATCATACAAACTGGTGTAAGTGAACATATAAAAATGGAAATTGCTTCAAGGCTGAATGCAACCATGATAAAGCAGTCATACTTTGTTGCATTTCTATATTAACCATTAACCCACAAGAAACTGAAAACATGCTAAAGTGTAGCCCAGGGTCTCTCTTTGTACCTTGGGCTGCCAGACTCCTGTCCAAACGTGTCAGGAAACACAGATGAGGATGGAATCATCGTGTACAAATCCAGAGTTCCTTTCTGGCACCACATGTTGTAATGCCTAAAAACAAGGGGGGAATAATAATCATAGCAATGTATTTTGACTACTTATTATGCCCAGGTACTGTTCTAAGCTTGTTCCTTAAATTAACCCATTTACTTTTTTTTAAAAAGCACTATTAGACAGGATTATTAGATCTAAGTACAAGGCAAATGTGGCTGAGAGATTAAGTAACTTGACCATGATCACAAAGCTGGAAAGCAGAGCCTAAATTCCAAAGCATGTCTATCACATGGAAACTCTTAGATACCTCAACTGAAATTTCCTCTTCTACTGATTAATTACTATACCTTTCAACCAAATACTAAGATTTGTTTTATGATTATAGAGTTGACAAGATGACACAGCACCAATATTTCCCTAATTATTGCTATCTGTCACTCCAGTTTTACAAATAGGGTAAAGGACAGCAAAGCAGAATTCTAAAACACAACATGAGCAACCTAGAGTACACTTCTTGCTCTACAGGAAAATGTCAACAACTCACTTTGTGGCCCCCTCCTCAATATTAACAGAAGTCTTCATTATAACTGTTTGCATCCTTGTTAAGGCAAATATAGGCATATCATGCTCTTGAGATTTGGTGTATGGTTTCACCATTGCGTTATTCAGGATTCTTTCAATTGCAAAAGGCAAAAACCAACTCAACTAACCTAAGCTACCATAATATTAAGGGTTCACTACTGGCTTCACATGAAGCTAGATCTAGGTACTCAAGCGGTGTAGTTTGTATATCCTCCATCCACCCCCCAGCTTGGCCTACCCCATGCTGCCTTCATTTTCAGGCTGGCCTCAAGTAGTGGCAAAATGGCCGTAAGAAGGTATAGGCTTAGCAACCCCAAAAAACAAAAGAGAGTTTCTCTTTACCACTGGTTCCAGCAGAAAGTCTCAAACTGATATTTACAACGGTGACTGGCCTGCCTGGATCACATAAACTGCCTCTGAACTAGTCTCTAGGCCACGGCATATACTGCTCTCAACTTCCATGCACCAACCACTGGCTCTAGAGGCAGGTTCAACTCCAGCTGAACCAAAGGCCTCAACTGAATCAATGAAAGAGGATAGTTCCCTATAGGAGAATATTTTTACCCCGATATAGAGAAACAGATGCTGAGTACAGATAAGCCACAAATGTCCATTATTTCTTTACTGGCACGCCAGAATAAGTTGCCATCTTGTCATCACTTTAAGCAGATTTTGAGTTCAAAATGACTTCCTTATAATGGACTAACTTGTACTGAGTCAAACAAGAGCAAGCTGAAGAACATTAACAAGGTTTCACTGAATCATATCAATGCAGATGTGTAGACACAGCAGTAGCAGCAGAAAACTTAGGCAACTATAGCAGTCATAGATGGCGGGGCTAATTTGGGCAAAGGCAACCTTTAGCAGAGAGGGCAAAGAGGCACTGCTAGTAAAGTACTTTGCCACATCACAGTCAACAGGTCAAACTCACATGATAATGTTTACTGTGAAAGTAACTGCAAATAATATATGCATCAGACTTTGTAGTTTTGCAAATAGGCAGAGAACAATGTTGTCAGCAGTAATATCTTTAATGCCGAGAATGCTATTTGGAAGTAAGATAGGAAAGAACTTCAATATTCTCCTGCACACAAAAGTTACCCTAATTTAATCCAATTTGTCATGCTACACAGGTTTCCATTCATTGCTGTTACCCAATTTAAATAGTTCTCTTCTTATAAATATATTGTGTTAAGAAGTTTCATTTGGAAGAAGAAGGAGAAGAAGGAGAAGAGGAAGAAGTGGAAGAACTTGTTTCATTTGTAAGTCAGTGTTTTTAAAATTTGAGTCCATTTTCCCATTGAAAATGTATAAGAAATGGAGACTGGGTTCCAAGGCTACACCATTAGTATCAATCAAGTAATCTGTATGTGCTTAATATAGAGCCTAGCACACTGCAAACACTTCACAGATTATAGATGTTATTATTTGTTATAATATGGTAAGCATGAACAAAACAATCAAAATGGTTTTTTTAAATACTAAGAGTTAAGCTAATGAGTATTTACAAAAATGACAGGAACACTCAGTTACTATGAAAAAACAAGCCATTTGTTTTAATTCCCAATTCCATTTCATATAAGAAGGTATTTAGGGGTGCCTGGGTGGCTCAGTCAGTTAAGCATTCAACTCTTGATTTCAGCTCAGATCATGATCTCAAGGTTCATGGGATCAAGCCCCTCTCTGAGCTAACTGTGCAAAGCCTGCTTGGGATTCTCAATCTCTCTCTCTCTCTCTCTCAAAATAAATAAATAAACATTTTTTTAAAAAGATGGCATTTAATATATTTCAGCTTAATGAATGTTTATTATTGCAAAAAAAAAAGAATTAGGGAATTATCTTAATATGTTTCAGAACAGAATACTATTTAAATTATGATATAATTAAATTTTGGGATTCTATGTAGCTGCAAAACTGAATTAAATATTTTGAGTACAACTAGATCCATACAGCTGGGAATATTTAATGAATTGCTTTTTATTTACCAAGAACTTTTTATAATTTCTCCTTCCACATGCTTACATCCGATGAAATTCCATTTATAAATTGAGGACACGGTATATTGCTATTACCAAAAAAAGAACTGTAATAGGGACACAGCCATAATTGAATTTACATCTTAATTATTTACACTCTTCTCTTTGCAGCCTGAATATTCTATGCCTCAGAGCTGTTTTGCAGACAAAATATCATCCAGGATTAGTAACGCAGATACTCTTTTGACATAAGTGACAAGTTCTTTTGGGTAACTCACATAATGTCTCAGTAAAATTTACTTCATTTAAGAATTAATTCCACAGATCTATTATAGAAAAATCTGATGCTAATTTTGACATTTTTTAAATTACTTAAATGCTAAAGATACCTAAGTGCTATCATTTATCTGACCATTTTTGTTTTAGGACGATTTGGGAGAGAATTTTTTCAATCAGAAGTCCTTAAGAAAAAAAATAAATGTAGATAACCATGGGTGCCTAAAAAAATTTAATGAGTTAGTGTCAATAAGACTGCCTCACTAGGGTTTAGACTTCTACTTTCCAAGTATCTGGCTTACTGCTACCTATAAAAGAGATAAAATAGAGATACCAGATTGATTGAACTTTGCTTCATTTTTTTTCATTCACTCAGTAACTAGTTCTGGAGCACCTATTATGTGTCAGGCATATTTCTAGGTTCTAAAAGGAGACAGGAGTAAATAAGACAAAGTTCCAATCCTCCAAGGAACTTAATTCTGCTTGAGAAAGACAAAAAATAAATTATTAGGTAGTATTATTCCTCCAATGAAGAAAAATAAAGAGGATAAGGACAAGGTTGGGGAGAGAAGGATAGTGATCAGGGAAGTCCTTTCTGAAGAACTGACACTTGAAACTCAAATAAGAAAGTAAGCCATGCAAAAATTAGAGAGCAAAGGCCCTGAGATGCACAAATCTCACTGTGTTACAGAACAGCAAGACCATGGTAGCTAGAACAAAGTGAAAAGGTCAGAGGGAAAATGATAAAAGATGAAGTCACAGAAGTGGGAAAAGCCAGACCCTACAGAGCATGCAGGTCACAGTAAGGAGTTTGCGCTTACTTTAATTGCAATGGGAAGCCATAGGATGGTTGGGAATAAGACAGTGACAGGACAGGAAGTCCGGAAAAGAGGCAAGGAGACCATTTCAATCTGGGCAAGGTATGACACTATTGCACTATTAAAATATTGACTCTATACTGCCTAATATCCAAGATGAAAATAAAATTGTTTCTGTGCAAGTGCCATGTTGGGAACAGAAAAATCAGCCATTTAGCTGAAGCGGAACAGATGCAGCTAGAATAAAATACCTGTTTCTATAATGACTATAGAGAAACTGCTCACCTGAAGGCTTACCTGAAGTACCAATTTACAGAGGTTCTTTGTGGATGGATGCTAAATTAGAGAAGAGTGTAAAAGGTCAGAATATTCTGAAGTACATATAACACCTTATCTCCCACCCCCTCCTCCTGTGACAACCTGGCTTCTGGGTGTTGTTATGAATAGAAAAGCACGATGGGCACTACAGGCAATAAACGGCTTCTTCCAAAGTAAAATGCTGCCATCTTGAGGTTTCCAGAGAACAAAAATAATGTGAAAAACCAAACAAAAAAACCCTGTGTCTATTTGTTGTTTCTATATACAAGGTATTCGATTTGGGGGAAAAAAAATCATAAAGGCCATTAATTTAAAAGAAGCAACAAGTCATCTAACCAGTCTCATGCTCTTGCTTGCTTGATTCAACCTGTGCTCTATAGTGGGCCTTAAATTCATTGTAGGTAGAGGGTATGTTTGGATTTTTTTCTCCTCTGTAGCAGCTAACACTAGCCCTAGTGATAAATGATAAATCTTTTCAAATGATAAATCTTCTGCATCCCTTTCATGATCTGGACCTATTCAGGTTTTTTATTTATTCAATTTTGGTAATTTATATTCTTCTACAAAAACATCAATTTCCCAGATTTTTAAATTGTCATAGAGTTGTACATAATATTCTTCCATAAAAGTTTGAGTCTCTCGTCTACCCATGGTTATGTATTATTTTTAATCATTAGTGTTACATCTTTTTTACTTTCTCATTTATTGTAGAATTTTGAGCAGAAAAAAAATGACGAACTTGGGACCATTTAGGAAATAGCTATCTCATCTCTAATTAGTAATAACTGGAATCTGAACCAAAGAAAACCAGATTTAAAGGATCCTGCAAAACAAATCAGCAGGAAATGGTGACTACTGATATCTGTTTATAAGAGAAAGGAAAAGGTTAACATGATGTTGGAGTTTCTAGCCTAGGATGATAACCAAAGGGGGAGAATAATGATTTCCCCTGAGGACATCTGAATTTCAGGTGATGGAAGGATAGCTTTGTGAAAAAGTCCAATCAGTTTGGAGCTGTAAATACAAATCAAAGCTAGGGATTATAGCTGAAGTTGTGACAATGCATAGATCAGATGGAAAAAATTATACAGGGAGAGAAAAAAGTGAGTGTTTTAAAATGTCAATAATTAAGAGTTTTTTCTAAAGACTTACACTTTTGGGCAGCTGAATAAAATCAGAGAGCATATTAGAGAAGCCAAAAAGGTCAAGAATTTTAAGGAAGAGGTTTAAAAAAAGCACAGCACAAAAGATGCAACACACTAAAATGATAAAGATTTGACTACACAGAAAGAAAAACTTTAATGTGGAACAAAGTACCATCAATAACCAAATTAAAATTTTGTTTTTATATTAAAAAAAACTATTTCTAACATGCCTGACCAGTCATAGGACTAATTTCCCTAATACATGAGCACTTAAAAATCAATAAGAAAGCCATAAAAGAATAAACTGATAAACTGAACTTTAACAAAAACTAAAACATTTGCTCTGTGAAAGGATCTATTAAGAAGATGAGGGGGCACCACTGGCGACTAAGTGTCTGACTCTTAATATCCCTTCAGGTCATGATCTCAAGTTCACAGGATCAAGCCCCACTTGGGACTCTGTGGTGACAGTGAGGAGACTACTTGGGATTCTCTCTCGCCCTCTCTCTTTGGCCCTCTCCTGCTTTCCTTCTCTCTCTGTCCACATGCAAGTGCACACACGCACACTCTCTCTCAAAATACATAAGTAAACTTTTTTTTTTTTTTTTTTAAAGGTGAGAGGCACCTAGGTGGCTCAGTCAGCTAAGCATCTGACTCTTGATTTCAGCTCAGGTCATGATCTCACAATTGTGAGATTGAGCCCCACGTTGGGCTTTGTGCTGACAGTGCAGAGCCTGCTTGAGATTCTCTCTCCTGCTCTCTCTGCCCCTCCCCCACTTGCTCACGTGCTCCCCCACAAGATAAATAAATAAACAAACAAAACAAAAAAAGAAGATGAAAAAACAAGCTGCAGACAAGAGAAAAATAGTTGCAAACAACCTACCTGACAGGGAATTTCATCTGGAATTTATAAAGAATTCTCAGATCTCAATAGCAAAAACAAATAAACAACTCAATAAGAATGAACAACTCTAAAAGACATGGGTAAACAGATATTTTACCCAAGATGAGTTATGAATGGTAACTAAGAAAGATGAAAAGATGTTCAGCATTATTAACTGTTAGGGAAATGCAAATTAAAACCACAATGAGGTATCATTATACACCTATCAGAATGTCTAAAATAAAAATTATTGATAACACCAAATACTGGCAAGTATGCAGAGAAACTACATTAGTCATACTTTACTGGTGACATGTAAAATGGTACAGCCACTCTGAAAAATAACTTGGCAGTTTCTTATAAAACTAAATATGCATCTGCTATACTACTACCCAGTAGTCACACTCGTAGAAAATTATCCCAGAGAAATGAAAACTTACATTCACACAAACACCTGTGCATGAATGTTCATATCAACTTCATTCACAACTGTCAAAACTGGAAACAACCCAAATGTCCTTCAGTGGATGGATGGTTACACAAACCTTGGTATATCCATATAATGGAATTCTAGTCAGCAGTAAAAAGGATAAACTATTGATGCAAACAACTTGGATGGACCTCAGGGTCATTATGCTTAGTAAAAATGCCAATCTCAAATGGTTACATACTGTACGTTTGTGCTTGTATACATTCTTAAAATGATGAAACTATAGAGATGGAGAACAGATCAGTGGTTGCTAGGGGACAAGGATGAGTGTGGGAACAACTACAAATTGGAAAGTCCTTTTCTATCTTGATTATGGTTGTGGTTACACAAATCTACATATGAGATAAAACCGCATAATACTTTACATGCACAGAGGAATAAAAATGGAATAAAGTCTGTAATCAAGTTAACAATTTTGTGCCAGTATCAGTTTCCTGGTTTTCATATTGCACTACAGCTATATAAAATGTGATCAATGGGATAAATTGGGTGAGGGGTTCACAGGGCTTTGTGTGCTGTTTTAGCAATTTTGTAGGAGTCTATAATTGTTTTTAAACAAAGATTTTTTTAAGTTATGAGGAAATATGTTATTGCCTAGAATGAAGGACTTCTAAATATGGAAAAATTGCTTTTAACCTTAGTTAGATGGTATATGCAACTGTTTTTGCAATGTTTCATTATTTAATATGTGAAAATAAATTAAAAGAGGAAAAATATCACTATGAAAGTGACACGTCAATAGGAAAATAAGCAAAGAACTAGAACAGACCTTTCAGCAAAAGACATACAAAATGGTCAAAAAAACATGTGAAAAATGATCAAGCCCATTCCTTATCAAAGAAATACTAGTTAAAATCAGACATCATTTTTGCCTTTCACATTAGCAAAAATGTTAAAGGAATCTGTGTGACTATAGGGAAATAGGGATCTACGTCCTTGGAACATTTTTGGAAGGCAATCTGGAAATATTTACTAAATTTTTAAGAGTTTTTTTTTAACCTAATAAACTTTTTAAAAGTTTATTCATTTACTTAGAGAGAGAGGGAGAGAGAGCATGCACAAGTGGGGGAGGGACAGAGAGGGAGACAGAATCCCAAGCAGGCTCTCCACTGTCAGCACAGAGCCCAACACAGGACTAGAGATCCTACCAGCCGTGAGATCATGACTTGAGCTCAAACCGAAGAGTCTGTATGCTTACCCAACTGAGTCATCCAGACAGCCCTGTGGTCATTTTTTTGTAATGCTACTATTCTTCTCAAGAATTTATCTAACAGGGGTGCCTGGGTGGCTCAGTTGGTTAAGCATCCAACTCTTAATTTCGGCTCAGGTCATGATCTCAGAATTGTGAGATCCAGTGCTGCCTCTGGCTTGGTACTGGGTATGGAAGCAACTTAAAAATCTCCCTCTTCCTCTGCCCCTCTCCCACTCATATACACCACACAGGCATGCTCTCTCTCTCTCAAAAAAAAAAAAAAAAAAAGAATTTACCTAATAGAAACAGAGACTGTTCAAAGATCTATGTACACGGATGATCATTGTAATGTTTATCACAGAAGATTTTTACAAACATTTACAAACATAAATATCCAACAATAAGGGATTGTTTGAAAGTTAAGATATGGTCATACAATGAAATATAATAGGGCATTCAATTAATGCTATTTACCAATAACCTATTATTTGTTCTAGTTGCTTTATAGATATTAACTCAGATAACTATCACAGCATCCCTATAAGGTCGATACTATCATATCTCCATTTTCCAGGTGGAAAAAAATGAACTATAAACAGTTGAAATATCTCACCCAAGATACTCAGCTAGATGTAAGTAGTCCTGGCTTTACACAGTAATGTAGGATCATACAATGACCATAATCAATAAGAAAATAATTGATATAAAGTTTTTTAATCAAAATATTAAAAATACTCATGCTGTCTATTATAAATGCACAGAAAATAATACAAATAATACTTAATACACTCCAATTTATTTTTTAATTTTTTAATGTTTATTTATATTTGAGAGAGAGAGAGAGAGAGAGAGAGAGAGACAGCACGAGAGGGGGCAGGGTGGAGAGAAGGAGACAGAATCCACAGCAGGCTCCAGGCTCTAAACTGTCAGCACAGAGTCCAACTCCGGGCTCAAACTCATGAACTGTGAGATCATGACCTGAGTGGAAGTCAGACGCTTAACCAACTGAGCCACCGAGGCATCCGTGTAACGTCATTTTTTAAGTTTGGATAACTTCCCAATATTTTATCCTTAATGCTTTCAATATTGTGAAATATTTCTCATGGTTTCTCTGCTGTGAAGTTTTTGTAAGTGTCACTTCTTCTGGGATATCTTCCTCCCTTCCTTCACAAGCACTTTCTTCATTTATGTCAATGCACCCTCACTGAGTTCCTTGGCTGCATATCTAGGGTCTCTCACATAGCCGCAATGTTAACATTCCCCTGGTCAGTCATTCCTTCTAGAAATCTACTCGAATTTCACTTTCAGCACTATTACTTTTTGTTTCTTTGCTGCCCTTTCATCTTTTTTAGCCAATTCTCTCTTTTTTGTACCCATTTTTCCAAAATGTCACATAGGTTTATCAATGGGAAACATGGAAGCAAAAAAACTATGTTTTATTGGGGTACCTGGGTGGCTCAGTTTGTTAAGCATCCCACTTCAGTTCAGGTCATGATCTCATGGTTCATGAGTTCACGCCATGTGTCAGGCTCTGTGCTGACAGCTCAGAGCCTGGAGCCTGCTTCTCTCTCTATTCCTGTGTGTCTATTCCTCCCCTGCTTATACTCTCTCTTTCTCTCTCTCAAAAATAAATATTAAAAAAAATATGTGCTTTATTGTCTGTGTGTGAATCAGTAACAGATGTACAATGACCAATCATCAACAGATTTTGAAAGAAGTGATGTGATTGGTGACTGATCATAATATATATCTATTTTTACATACAGATGTGTGGTTTGAAGAGCTAGCAGCAACATTTTGTTCTTTATGCAATTATTCACATGGTAAGTGAAATATGAATTGTGTTGTTGAGTCTGGTTTTTTTTTAACAAAACCATAGCAACTGAAATTCACGCAAAGAAAGAACTGACTGCAATAGCTTAGCCAGAATTTGAAGACTAGCAGTATGACACCAGAACATTTTCTCTTAACCACTAGGCAATAATACCTCTTAGAAAAGAAATGGTAGGTATATTAAAACTTTGAAATATGTCATTACAGTAGAAAAGAATTGCTAACATATAATATGATCTGGTATTTGAAAAAATAAGTTGCAAAAATAGTCATTTGTGTGTGTATTAACATATTTAAAAAATCTGTAGAAATATTTACCAAACTGTTGATAGCAGTAATTATCTCAAGGTTGGGGTGCAGAGTCTGAGAACTTTATCTTTTATATTATATATTCTCTCTACACAGAGCCAGCATGAAATACGAAGACAATGAAAGGGAGAAGGACAAAAGAGGAAGTGATGGAGGAGGAGACTGCTGTCAATATTGGGGACTGCGCAATGCAAGTTAAGACCAGGCTTGTGACACTGAGAAATTGCCCTCATAAATCCTCTCGTCTCTCCTCCTCTTTCAGTCTCTCTCCTGTCTAATATGCTCAGGTATCTCTCGTCTTCGTTAAAAATTAAAAAATCCCTTTACCCTGTGGATTCCTCGAGTTCCCATTCTTGTTTTTGTTTGTTTCTATTCTTTTCATGGCCCACGTCTCAGATGCACATACTTTTTCTTCCCTATTCCCTCTTGCCCAGCACTTCCCATCATGTCATAACCCCATTCCCAGAACAATATCAATGTTGAATTGTTCTCTCAAAGGTCAGCAAGGGGAGCAAAACAACCTCCTTTCCACTGCCACCCCAACCAAACCTGGTGCAGACATGGCCCGAGCAACCTTCGGGAACACGGAACTAAGTACGCTGCGCTCTGCGAGCTGTTCTGGTGAGACCAACCCTCCAGGCAGAGGCCGCCAGTCACCGGGGAACAAGCAAGTCCCCGTCTCTACACCGGAAACAGGAACTCTGAAGGGGACAGAGAGGCGGCAGCGGTTGCACAAACTGAGGAGTCGGGTCTGCGCAGAGGACTTGGGCGTTGCTGCAGGACCCGGATGCTGTAAACGGCTGGTGTGCGTGCAGGAGCGAGATGGCCCACTGCAAGCTAAAAAGGGGGATACCCCCCGCTTCTGTCCTCCACCACAGTCATTGCAGGATGGGATGTAATTTTATAAAGAAGTCAGCAATGTTTCCTTAGAAAATGACGCCTTTATTACCAAATTCAGTGGACTATTCTTACCCTCTTTCCCAACATACATTATTAACCACGAGGTAATCACAATACCTGTGTAATGCCCCAGAATTTACACAGGTGAGAACCTGACTCACCTTCCCCTCTGATGGAAGGAATAAAGGAAAAACCTGGTATCCGAAAACCCCTTTGCTCTGGCTTCACGTGCTTTTCTGCCTCATCCAAAGCAGCCCAGAGTGGCAGCCTCATGGGGCTGTGGCCAACAGAAAGGGAGAGAGAAAGTCCCAGTAGCTGCAGCCACGGATTCTCCCCTCTTCCACACCAGTCGTCTGTCCTTTGATCAGGGGTGGGCGTGAGGCCCTCCTGGCTGTGCAGGACGGAAAAGGATAGATCCACAGAAGGGGCTTAGATCTCAGCAAAGGCAATTTACCACAGAGCCAAGGATTCAGGCCGTGATCTTGGGGAGGCCAGGTACCCCAAACCTAACCCAAAGTCCTGTGGTGCCTGGTCCCAAAGCAATAAATCCCATGCTGCTCTGCGGACCCCCTTCCTTCTCAGTGGACATAGAGCACATTCCAGAACCAGGAGTGGTGTCACAGCCAAATATATTTGAACTCTGTGGGGTGGGGGAACAACTCTGGAAGAGAATTAAATGTCACTAGGACCCTGGGATGGTAGTGAGAGAAGAGCTTCATGGGAATGGGATTTTCCCCTCATCTCTTTACATACCTGGCTCCTTCCTCTCAGGCCTCAGCTCATAAGTCACCTCCTCACTGAGGCCCTCCAAGCGCACCCAGACAAGGCCCACTCTCCTCTAACTCCTCAATAGTCCTGGTTATTACCTTCTTTAGGTTCTGACAATAATAAGAATAAAATTTCTTTCACTTTTTTATTGCCCTCTCTCCCAAGTCATAAGTTCCACAAGAAGGGATCGTGTCTGCCCTTTTCCCTGTCTTAGTGTGGTTTACCCTCAAAATTGAAAAATATTTAGTGATGGGGAGGTAAGCCCAGGCAACACTGGAAGGGAGGGAACAGGGAAGAGAGACAGGGAAGGGAGGAAAACCAATAAAGAAAGCCTCCATGAGCAGGTCAACACTGGGAGGCAAAATGGGCCTCATTTACCAAACATCTGCTGGGACCCACTGGTGAAGGAGCCTGTCAGAGATGTTATCACATCTCTGAGCACATGCACAGGCCCGGCAAACACACTTAGCAGAGAGACTTAAGCAGCCATCAGCCTCTGTAGGAACTTGTGTGCCAGCAGCCTCCAGAGAGCACTGGGTAGACACGGGCCAGGCAACAACAGTGTAGACTAGGTCTGTTCCCAGATAGCCTCAGTTCCCAGATCAGGCTCTGGCACCTGGTGTGTGCTCCATAAATTACAGCTGAATAAACAGAAGACTGATACATGAATGACTAAAAATGAGGATGAATGGGATTCCAGTAATGATAATGTCAGGACTGTTTTCTTTTTTTTTTTTTTTCTTTCTTGGTGTTGGCCTTAATTTTGACCCAATTCCTAGATCTTTACATTCTCCTTCTGCCAGGTTGAGAAGGATTTATCAGATTTCTCCTGCCATGTGCATTTTCCTTCTCTTCCTCCTCGCCTTCCTGGTCAGTGATTCATACACCTTCCTCAGAGGTGTTTTCTTATGCTCATTCCACTGTCAGAAAAAAAGCACTTTTTGATTGACTTCATTCCTGCTCACTTTTCAATGAGAAAAATATTACTAGGTTTCTTGGAAATAAATATAACATTACTTTATTGATCCAGTTTTCCTGGTATGTAAGCTATTGCCTATAAATTAGTTGGCCTACTTTTAGAAGTTGCATTAATTCTTTTGGGCCAATTGAGTACACTTTAGTGCACAAACAGCAAGAAAAGTTAAATTTACAACATTGCACACTGCAACTATTAATCTAGATCAACACATACTAGGGACCACTTTTTCCTTTCCCTCTTTTTATATCGTTTTCGTCTGCACTATGAATAGGACATCTTGTCCTGGGCAAAGAAATATTATATCTTCAGGTTTTCAAATACTTGATTAAAATCTTTTAATTTGATTTAAATCTTTATATTTAAATCAAGATAAAATAAATCTTGATATTTAAATCAAGATAAAATCTTGATAGTAAAAATCTTTTAAGCTTAAATTGCTGATGTACACATTCTTTTTGTTTTTCTCCCACAGCTCTTGGTTTACATGAGCTTGGCTTAATTCTTTTATGTAACAAACGCTCTGTGAGAGTGAACTTTCTTTATATAAGCAGTAACAATGAATTTGAAGTTATCAAACACATTTGATTATGTTTCTAATTGTTTTCTGTAGGGCCTCTCTCTTATTTGTCATAATCAATTGTTTTTTTCTTGCTTCATGGCGACTTGCTATAATACTGAATAATAAATGCAACTTTCCTGGCCAAGGTCATCTAAATAATACTACATGAACTTAAAATTAGTAAATAAACTCACATCTCTTTATTGTTCCTCTTATGGTTGATTTTATGTGTTAAATTGGCTTGATCATGGTACCCTTGTTTTTGATCAAGCGCCAATCCAGATATTATGATTAGCATTTAAATCAACAGACTCTGAGTAAAGCAGATTACCTTCTGTAACAAGTTCCATCCAATGAGTTGAAGGCCTTAAAGAAAAAAGTAAGGGCCCCAAGAAGAAGGAATTCTGCTAGTATATTGCCTTGAGATGTGGGACTGCAGCATCAACTCAATCCCTGGGTCTCCAGCCTGCCATTCCATCCTGCAGATTTCAAACTTGCCAGAACCCACAACTTTATAAGCCAATTCCTTAAAGAAAATCTCTCTCCCTCTCTACATATATATATTTATATATATATATGTACATATATATATATGTATGTGTGTATGTGTGTGTATATATCTACATAAATATATAAATACATAAATATATATGTATGTGTGTGTGTGTGTGTGTGTGTATATATATATATATATATATATATATATATATATGCAGTTCCTAAATTGCAAAAAAAGTAAATCTTCAGAGGAAAGTCCTATATGAATTTTTGTATGTTTGGAAGAATTGTTTCCTTGTTTCACCTCCATCCTTCCAGTCATCATGTTGAGTATTAAGGGCACAAAGAAGAAAAGTCATGGGCACTGTTCTGAAGTTACAATATGATATGATGATAGCAGAGATAGATATAAGGGATGCACAGACATATTCAAGGAGATAAGCACTACCCAATGCCAGGAGAAGCTGAGGAGGCTTGACAGAAATGTTTCAGTTAAGCTGGATCTTGAGAGATTAGTAGGAGTTGACTAACTGGTATAGGAAAAAGATCTTCTAGACAGGTTTAATATTTGATTCAAAAATATGACAGCTACCTGTTATATTCATTAATTCACTCAGCAAATATTTATTGACTGTATGTTTTATGCTAGAGATGGTTTTTGTCCTCAATTTTAACTCCTATTTTTACATCTCCCTTTCCAGGCTAGGAAAAACCCATCATATTTATCCTGCTAGATGGCTGTCTCTCATAGTTCAGCTCCCATCATATCCTATAGCAGATGTTGGCAATAAAATGTTGAGCAAAAACAAGCAAATAAAAAAGGAATGCTTAGGATTCACTTTAACAAGCAATGACAGAAATCCCCAAATAACAATGACGTTAGCATGATAGAATTTTATTTTTCTCTCATCAAAATGTCTAGATCTATGATCTAGGGTTGGAATGATAGCATTAGGCTTCTTCTACCTCACTACTCTGTCAACCTCATCATGCAGCTATCGCTTAATTCAAAATGGCTGCCCTAGCTCCAATTGTCTTGTCTACATTAAACCAATAGGAAGGAGAAAAGGAAGAAGAGATGAGCACTAATCTTCTCTTTACAGACACTTCTGGAAGTCACATATATCACTTCTACCAAAATCCTATTTCCCAGAACTTAGTTATACAACTACAACTAGTCTTCATTAGTGGCAGCCGTATACCCAGATAAAAATTGAAGAAGGAAATGAAAAAAAAAAAAAAGAGGTTAGAGTGGGAGAGAGCCACAGCATAAGAGACTCTTAAAAACTGAGAACAAACTGAGGGTTGATGGGGGGGTGGGAGGGAGGGGAGGGTGGGTGATGGGTATTGAGGAGGGCACCTTTTGGGATGAGCACTGGGTGTTGTATGGAAACCAATTAGACAATAAATTTCATATATTGAAAAAAAAATTGAAGAACGAAAGATAAATATTCAGAGACGATGGACTGTGTTGCAGAACGGAGAGAATCAGAATGAATATTATTCTGAACACTACACCCTTAGGCTGAAAAACAGAGTTGATAAACAGAAGTTAATTGTTTTAATGTCTTTTAAAATCTCCACTATATTAGGGTGCCTGGATGGCTGAGTTGGTCAAGCATGTGACTTAGGCTCAGGTCATGATCTCACAGTTCATTGGTTCAAGCCCCACATCCAGTTCTGTGCTGACAGCTCAGAGTCTAGAGCCTGTTTCCAATTCTGTCTCTCCCTCTCTCTCTGCCCCTCCCCTGCTTGCAGCCTGCCTCTCTCCCTCTCTCAAAAATAAATAAACATTTAAAAAATTTTAATCTCCACTATATAATTTCATTGTTTTAATGATAGTCATTTAAAGCTAGTTTGGGGCACCTGGGTGGCGCAGTCGGTTAAGCGTCCGACTTCAGCCAGGTCACGATCTCGCGATCCGGGAGTTCGAGCCCTGCGTCGGGCTCTGGGCTGATGGCTCAGAGCCTGGAGCCTGTTTCCGATTCTGTGTCTCCCTCTCTCTCTGCCCCTCCCCCGTTCATGCTCTGTCTCTCTCTGTCCCAAAAATAAATAAACGTTGAAAAAAAAAAAGCTAGTTGTTTAGAAGAAAAATGTACTTGAATTTCTCCAAAAATCAGGAAACGAATTTACAATTTCTGCGTGAGTTAATTGATCAGTGGATAAGATAATTGGTTTTGTAAAGGTGAGTCCCTACCCAAAAGGTATATCCTCTTTCTTTTTTTTTTTTATTTAAAAAAAAAATTTTTTTTTCAACGTTTATTTATTTTTGGGACAGAGAGAGACAGAGTGTGAACGGGGGAGGGGCAGAGAGAGAGGGAGACACAGAATCGGAAACAGGCTCCAGGTTCTGAGCCATCAGCCCAGAGCCTGACGCGGGGCTGGAACTCACGGACCGCGAGATCGTGACCTGGCTGAAGTCAGACGCTTAACCGACTGCGCCACCCAGGCGCCCCTATATCCTCTTTCTTATTTTGAATCCTTTATATGATACATGGGAGAGGAAATCACAAACACTGAAAACTCAAAATAGAAGTCAACAGCATGGTTTCTCACTAATAGCAAAAGTCTGAAAGATTTTTAATTACTGTATTAAACATATCTATGTGGCTGCCATGGAGGCACACTGTCCATTCTTACCTTTCAGAGAACCTGCCATGAGGAGCATTATTGATGGACACACCTCTGGATTCTTGGTTCAAGACCAGATAGCCTCTGACTGTTCCTAGCCAATGGCTGAACACAGTGAAAGTATGAGAATGTAACCTGTGAATTTCCAATCCTGGTCCTCAAGGATCCCTTCAGTTTCTGCTCTCAGTTTTCACATGCCAACAACACATGAAGAAGCCAAGGCATTCTCCTTGAAAATGAGAGACTATATGAAGAGAGCAGCTCAGTCAGTAGCTGACACTAACTGCCAGACTTATAAGGACATCTTGAACCATCTAGTGACAAATTGCCATGTGACTTGCAACTACATGACTAATTCCAGGCAAGACCTGCAGAAAAACTGCCTTTGAGTCCAACACACATTGCTGACCCACAGGAACATGCGCAAATATAACGGTTGCTCTAATAAGCTACTAAATTTTGGAGCAGTATGTTAAGGATCAAGAGGTAACTGATACAAACCTAAAATATAAGGTATACGGTGGCTGAGGATTAAATATATCTATACGTACATATACATACACATATATAAGGCAAATACTAACAAGATTCAAGTCCGACTTTCTACATTAAACAAATTAGATTTCAAGACAAAAGCCATTATCAGAGTTAAAGAGCGTCAACATAATTCTAAATTGTATACACCTAGTAAAATGGTCTCAAAGTATATAAAACAGAAAAAAAGCAAAAAATGGAACTACAAGAAGAAACAGATACGTCTATAATCGACACAACTGCCATCAGTGATTAAAATAGATCAAGAGGACCAAAAAAAATGAGATTTGAGGAGATTGGAATGCACGGTTAAAAAGCTGGATTTAATTAACACATAAAGACCCTTATGCTCTGCGGTAGGAAGAATTTTAGCTTGTGCAGGGCCCGTGGATATGATGGGATAGTTACATCCTTGATTACACTATGTTATACAGGACTCCATCTTTTCAGACTGGAAAGAGATTCTCCTCCTGGCTTTAAAAAATGTAATGTCCTGTGTGTGAAAGGACCACATGGCTAGAACCAGAGGGGGCTCCAGGAGCTGAGAGCCACCCCTGGCCAACAGCCAACAAAAAATATGAGGGCCTGTTTTATAACAACAAGGACTCGAAGACTACCAACAATCTGAATGCATTTGGAAGAAGATCCTGGGCTGCAGATGAAATCATTGCTGATAGATACTTTGATTTCAGTCTTGTGACACCCTGAGCAAAGAACCCATGCTCAGACTTGTGACTTACAGAAACTGCGCAATAATAAAAATGGATGTCATTTTAAGTCTCTAAGATTGTATTAATCTTAGCTAATATACACTCAACCATTAGAAAAGCATATTCTTCTCAACCTCACATGCAGTATTTATTAAAATTGATCACAAACAAGATCTCAGGGATAGTTTCTGCAAGTTTTTTTTTTTTAATTTTTTTTTTAACGTTTTATTTATTTTTGAGACAGGGAGAGACAGAGCATGAACAGGGAGGGTCAGAGAGAGGGAGACACAGAATCTGAAACAGGCTCCAGGCTCTGAGCTGTCAGCACAGAGCCCAACGTGGGGCTCGAACTCACGGACCGCGAGATCATGACCTGAGCCGAAGTCAGCCGCTTAATCGACTGAGCCACCCAGGCGCCCCAGTTTCTGCAAGTTTTAAATAACTAATGTCACATGAACTATATTCTTTGATCCCAGTATAATTAAAACAACAATCTGTTCATGAATTTCAGGGAATCCAGAAGGTTTCAGTGTCCAAATATAGCCTAAAAGTGCTAAGAGGGCTGGCTATACATGAGCAGGTCAGGAGAAAGAGGCCACCATGAATGGAAATGTTGGATGCAAGGACAAATGATTGTGATGGTGGACTCTGCAGTGGTCCCTGTGCCCAAATAGCTCACAAGAAGCTAAGGACTAGCTTCCCTTCTGTAGTCGCTGGTCTGGGGCAGCAGAGTAGACACTTGGCAGTAAGACCATCAATGACTCTGAGGATGCTTTCCTCCCTACCATTCAAAGTCAAGAAAGCCTGCCAAACACCTAACATTATCTGGAAAGAAGCAGGTGAGAAGGAAGAGAAATCAAACACTGAGCACTAAGCCTCAAGAGGGCGTGCCTGGCTGGCTCAGTTGGTTGAGTGTCCCACTTGGGCTCCAGTCATGATCTTGCTGCTGGTGGGTTTGAGCCCTGCATCTGGCTCTGTGCTGACAGCTCAGAGCCTGGAGCACACTCTAAGATTCTAGACGGATTCTGTCTCCTCTCTCTGCCCCTTCCCCGCTCAAGTTCTGTCCCCCCTCCCCCTCAAATATAAATAAAGCATTAAAAAAAAAGCCCAAAGAGAATAAACATCCTCAAAAGACAATTAAAATGGAAACAGATACTACTGAGATACTATCGATCGATAAGTTTAAAATTTATTTTCCCTGCTATCAGCACAGACGACTAGTGAGGTATTTTTTTTCATTCCTGAGAGGAGTATAATTAAGAATTTTTTAGGGGTGCGTGGGTGACTCAGTTGAGTGTATGACTCTTGGTTTGGCTCAGGTAATGGTCTCACAGTTCATGGGTATGAGCCCCACTACTTGGGATTCTTTCTCTCCCTCTCTCTGTCTCTCCCCCGCTCTCTCTTTCTCTCTCTCTCAAAATAAATAAACTTTTTTTAAAAAGATTTTTTTAAACACAACTCACAAAATTTTCTTTAAAACTCATTTAAGGGGCATCTGGGTGGCTCAGTCGGTTAAGCGTCTGACTTCAGCTTGGGTGAAGTCTCGCGGTTCGTGAGTTCAAGCCCCATGTTGGGCTCTGTGCTGACAGCTCGGAGCCTGGAGCCTGCTTCGGATTCTGTGTCTCCCTCTCTCTCTCTGCTCTTCCCCCACTCATGCTCTGTCTCTCTCCCCTTGAAAAATAAATAAACATTAAAAAAACTCATTTAAAAGATCAGTATTTAAATTATAATATATCATCTCCCAGCAGGTGTCTGTTAGACCTATCTCCATACTAGGATCTCAAACTCAAGTGCTTAACAAGGACCAGGCATATAACATAAATGAATGAAGCAGACTAAGTTTACAAGAATAGGATATGGTGGAGTCTTTGGTAACCTGAAGAACACGTACCCCAAGTCAAAGGATCTCAGATTCTGTGGCTTGGTTCTTGGCAGTGGGCCATCATTTTGTCTATTCCATAATATGCAATATGCATGCATATTTGTTATCTCTAATACATCGTGATCAAACTAGATCATAGTTAAATATTTTTATATCTGTTTCCCCTATAGTGAGACATTCCAAATGCTAGAACAGTTTCCTATTAATCTTTAAATCCCCAGGGTATACCTTTAGCATACAGTAAGCCTGCAATAAATACTTGTGGTAGAAATCATGAATGAATAAATAAATGACCAGGGGCTCATAGCAGCAAATCATCCAGATCAATGCATTAAATGAATGATGGCAAGAGTAATCAAATCACAGACATGAACATGAGGCACCTCACAAAGTTCTGCCTCTCTGTGGTGTGACATGCAAACAGCTGACAGCTCTCTGCTTAATGACAGTCTGCAACCTGAGATTCTAGAAGCTCAGTGTTTGGAAAGGCACTAATTTCTTTCATTTTTAATTAGGTGACCAGTGATTAGATTATTATTGCTAGAGACAAGCTGATTAAGAAGTCACTGACAAGTCATTTGTCCTCCTCCAACGGCTGTCACAAGGATACATTTACATAATGACAGCTTCCCAGATGGGAGCTCTACTCTCAGCTAGTGTCACTTCTGGCAATAAATGCCAGTCCCTCACTATTTGGGACTTCAGTAAATTTTTCCAAGCAGGCAGTTTTCTAGAGGAAATTCTTACGGAAAAAAGTTAGGAATGGAAATGTACTGAAAGAGGATTTGCTAAAGCTTGTAGGTTTCTCTCTCTAGGTCTCTTTTTCCTAGAAACTAAGTTTCTTAAGGTGGTGATGATAGGGTGGTGGAGGAAGGGGAGGGATCATCAGTTCTGTCTTAGGAAGAACACTTTGGGGAATTAGTTAAAAGAGTATCACCTTAAAGGGGCAGGGAGGTGTAGGGGAGTGAGTGGTGTGTGTGTGTGTGTGTGTGTGTGTGTGTGTGTGTGTGTGTGGCTGGGGTAGGAGTTGGAGAGTCGGAGAGCAGGGAGTGAGTAGAAGGTTCTCTCTTAAATATTGTTGTATTTGAAAAGCAGAGGGGTGCCTGGGTGGCTCAGTTTGTTGAGCATCCAACTCTTGATTTCAGTTCAGGTCATGATCCCAGGGTTGTGGGATTGAGCCCCATGTTGGGCTCCACACTGAGCATGAAGCCTGCTTAGGATTATCTCTCTCTCTCACACACACACACACACACACACACTCTCTCTCTCTCTCTCTCTCTCTCTCTCTCTCTCTCTCTCTCAAAAATAAAATAAATAAATAAAAAGAAAAGCCAAAAAACTTCACTTGATAAATTTTTCAAACTAGAGCAGCCCAAAGCCTCTATCTAGGTTGCTTTGTTACTTTTTTTTCTTCTCATTTTCAAAAGCCTTTCAAGGCTTATTGTGTTTCTCCATTTTTACATAAACAGTTGATTACATTCATTAAATGAAACATTCAATGGGATAAGACAAAGAGAGGGAGAGAGAGCAAGAGAGAGAGAATTCCACCTCTGATTATTTCAGATTAGTGAAGCCTCAGTTAATTTCTAAATGGAATGCCATTAATCAAGTCCCTAAGTTGAATCTCAAAAAAGACAAACAGAAAAACTGAACTTCAAATGCAACCTTCAAAATGGCTGAAAATGTAGGAGAAACTAGCTTGTTTGGAGTAATGTTCCAAATTAAAGAAAATTGTAATTATGTAAAATAAAGCAAATTGTTTTTTCAGTGTTGCCAGCCAGGGATTGCTCTGAACTACTTAATGATATTCTACCCCTGCGTCTGAAATTTTCTGAAATAGGTGAAACATTTTTCATGCATTTTTTTTTACATTATTAACTTGTTTGGTAAATTTATTTTTTCCCGTAAGAGATGATGATGCTCAGTAGAGTGCCCAAATTGTGGCAGTACATCAAGATAAAAAAGGGTACATTCCAAAAACATAAGGAGTTCAATATCAGAAAATCTAACGCAGTTCACCATCTTAACAGATTAAAAGGAAAAAAAACATAACACCAATAATTTTTTGCTCATGGACTTGTAATTTGGGCTGGATTTGGTAGATATGCTTCACTTCTGCTTCATACAACTTTTGTTGGGGTGGCTGGACTGAGGCTAGCAATTCAGCTTCCAGGTGAGCTCATTATAGGGCCAGCAAGTTGGTACTTGCTATTGTCTGGAAGG
This sequence comes from Herpailurus yagouaroundi, assembly GCF_014898765.1. Lineage (NCBI taxonomy): Eukaryota > Metazoa > Chordata > Mammalia > Carnivora > Felidae > Herpailurus > Herpailurus yagouaroundi. The sequence continues at coordinate 71,032,957 of NW_024412377.1, forward strand.
CTAGTTGTAATTTTTAGGGGAGCCTCAGTTCCTTTCCACAGGGCTGCTTGAGCTCTCCACCATGAGCTGGATTCCACAAGCAAGTGTTCTAAAAGACCTGGGTGGAAGCGGCAAGGCTTCTTAGGACTTAGCCTTGGACATCCCAGAATGTCATGCCAACTGCATTCTATTCTTCAAGCAAGTCTCTTAGGCAAGCCTAGCTAGATGCAAGGGGAGGGGACTACATAGTCTGGTTTGGAGGTGCCAGCTTTTATAGGAGTTGTATGAGAACTAGCTGCTTGCAGCTGGGCATAATGGGGACTGTGGAAAGGCATAGGGCCCCCTATTCCAGGGGACAGAAGTCACTGATCCCATGGGAAGCTGAACCTGGGTGCAGTCACTCCAGTTGGCAGAGAAAGTAAGCTGGATTCCAGTTAGCTTGTTGACCAGATGACTCACAGTTAGTACCACAGTGAGAATTTTAGCTATTCCTCCCACTGCCCTTCCGTCTATCTGCCTATTTGCATCCATTGTTCTGGACACTTCTTGGTCCCCTTCAATCAGAAAGCTCACATTCTTCAGTTTTTTACTGATTCAGTTCTGTTTTCTCTTCTTGAAGTTCCTATTATTTGGACATTGGATTCCCTAGACTATTCCTCTAATTTTCTTATCTTTTCATTTCTATTTTTCATCTCTTTATATATTTGTTATGCTTACAGAGAGATTGCCTCAATTTCATCTCCTAATGTTCTACTTTTTTCCCACTGCTATAATGTTTTTAATTTCAAATATTCTTTCTTTTTTTGTTCTTTATAAAAATTTTAGCATCATATTGTTGTTTCATAGTTACAACATTCTATCTCCCTAAGAATATTAAAAAAATAGTTTTGGTTTGGGGTTTGGTTTAGTTTCGTTTTGTTTTTAAGTTTTTTTCTACCTAGATAGCTTCTGTTTCTTCCAATTTGCTGTTTTGTTTTCTGTTTTGTCCTTATTTTCTTTGTTAGCTTTCCTCATATGCCTGGAAATCCTTGGCAGCCTGCCCTTCATTAAGAATAGGAAACTAATAAAAATGAACTATTGGGACCTAATCATAATAAAAAGCTTCTGCACAGCAAAGGAAACAATCAGCAAAACTAAAAGGCAACGAGAAGAATGGGAGAAGATATTTGCAAACTACATAAGAGATAAAGAATTAGTATCCAAAATCTATAAAGAACTTATCACACTGAACACCTAACAAATAATCCAGTGAAGAAATGGACAAAAGACATGAATAGACACTTCTCCAAAGAAGACATCCAGATGGCCAACTGACACATCAAAAAATGCTCAACATCACTCATCATCAGGGAAATACAAATCAAAATCACAATGAGATACCACCTCACACCTGTCAGAATGGCTAACATTAACAACTCAGGTAACAACAGATGTTGGCGAGGATGCGGATAAAGAGGATCTCTTTTGTACTGTTGGTGGCAATGCAAACTGGTGCAGCCACTCTGGAAAACAGTATGGAGGTTCCTCAAAAAATTAAAAATAATGGGTATTGAGGAGGGCACCTTTTGGGATGAGCACTGGGTGTTGTATGGAAACCAATTTGACAATAAACTTCATATGTTGGAAAAAAATTAAAAAAAAAAAACGTAAAAAAAAATTAAAAACAGAGCTACCCTATGACCCAGCAATTGCACTACTAGGTATTTATCCAAGGGATACAGGTATGCTATTTCGAAGGGGCACATGCACCCCAATGTTTCTGGCAGCACTATCAACAATAGCCAAAGTATGGAAGGAGCCCAAATGTCCATCGATGGATGAATGGATAAAGAAGATGTGGTATATGTATACAATGGAGTATTATTCAGCAATCAAAAAGAATGAAATCTTGCCGTTTGCAACTATATGGATGGAACTAGAGAGTATTATGCTAAACAAAAGTAGTCTGTCAGAGAAAGACAAATATCATATGACTTCACTCATATGAGGACTTTAAGATACAAAACAGATGAACACAAGGGAAGGGAAGCAAAAATAATATAAAAACAGGGAGGGGGACAAAACAAAGAGACTCATAAATATGGAAAACAAACAGAGAGTTGCTGGAGGGGTTGTGGGAGGGGGGATGGGTAAGGGGCATTAAGGAATCTACTCCTGAAATCATTTTTGCACTATATGCTAACTTGGATGTAAATGAAAAAAATAAATTAAATAAAATGGTAAAACACACACACACACACACACACACACACACACACACACACAAGAATGCTGAAGAATGATTCTGCTAATGACAGATATGTTAAAAAAAGAAGACTATTCAATTGAAAAAAAAGAATAGGAAACTAAAAAGAGGTTTTGGGCATGTGAATGAGACCTATCAACTATGGGCTTCTCTTTATCTGGACAGGCCATTTGTTAGGAAAGCCCTGGTGTTGATATATTTAGATATTTCCTCTTTGCCTAGTCATATTTCTAAGAATATTTTGACACTGACTGGAGAATGAGAGTCTAGCTGACTCTTCTGGAGGTCACATAAGGGATGATGGCTAGAGGGTTCTGCATTCAACATTAGGCATATGGCCACCCATTCTCCTTGTTTTTAGTATTGTAGCCATGTTCCCTCAACTGTGTTTAAAATGCCCCTTCCCATCACCTCCAGGGCACTGATCCTGTTTTACACTTTCCAGAATTAAACCTCTAATCCTCTACCTGGATGGACAATGGACTCTGTTACCCAGAGTGACAGAGAGAAGGAGGAAATTTTAAAATCCAACCATTTCTCGAACAGCATTCACCCATATTTGTTATTATAGCATGACTCCAATACACACATACCCATAAATGGATACACTTCACATCCAGCTCCAAATGTACCTGGCACTAACAGTTCCTGAACTTCTTCAAGACTCTGGAGTAAATTGTGAATTGTATTTATTCATAGCCTCTAGGCTGTTAGCTTGAGATCTGGTCTTCTAGTTAATTTGCCCTCAACCAGTAGCTTTCCACCTTACAAAATTCTGTTGTCACCACATTGAGGGGCTTTGATTATTGAAAATATACCTTGTGTGTAGTTTTAATATGGTTTCGGTAAGGAATTAAATTAGATGCACCATCTTATCCCAGTCAGTATTTTTTGTGGTTGTTTGTTTTGAGTATAGTTGACACACAGTGTTGGATTAGTTTCAGGTGTACATCAAAGTGATTCAATAAATTTATTATGCTGTGTTGACCACAAGGTTAGCTACCATCTGTCCCCATACATCTCTGTGACAATATCATTGTCGTATTCTTTTCGGCATCTTAACCTAGCGGTGTTAATAGTTTTAATAGCAAATTTTATATTTTTTTTCTTCTAGCTGCTGAGCAGTGTTTAAGTGTGTTCCCTACTAGAACAAGTGAGTAGGCAAGACTGACACAAAAACAGTCAAGCCTGTAAGCTGAGGTGTAAAGCTTTCTAATGTATAACCACACTTGTAAGAGAACTCTAAAATGGCTAGCTACTCTATATTCTATAGTGTCCTAACATCTACAAATTTTTTAAAGTTGATTGGTGTATAAAAGTTTACTGGATGGCATAGCAATAGGTCCCAGAGTCAGACTTCAGAAGAGTTTAAAAATCAGACCTTGAAGAGTTAATGGAATTTTCTAAGACTCAGTTTGTTCAACTCTAAAAAAGAAATGATGAGTGTGGACCTTAAAGGTTTATTGAGAGAATTAAAGGAGTGAAAACATAAAAATGGCTTTGAATAGTGCCTGGTATCCAATGATTACACAATAAATGTCGGGAATTAGAATTGAAATGCAATTTAATATATTGACATTAATTTGTTTTTAAATGTGCAGATCCTTAAGATAACTTTTGTATAACATTTATGAAATTAAATACTCCTACATAACATTGAAAAGAGTGATCTTCAAAAAGTTAACACTTGGTATTTCCTTAACAGGAAAATTCAAGACATTTATAAGAATTTCCAGTTTGTACTTAATCATTTCTGCCAAAACTTAGGAGAAAATGATACTTTAAATTTCCACCATAACTGTGCTAGCATAAATTAAAACTAGGAAGCAGCCACTGTACATGTCAATTTAATAAAACCAGTATATAATTAACAACAAGCTAAGTTCCATGAGATAATTTCTTCATTCCTTAGCTGACACATGTTTTAAAGAATTACCTCCTTCCTTTGATAATTAAAGCCAATCAGGAAAGGATTCTTTTTGTTTTGTCTTTCTAGTACCAAAATGAATTCCCTTTTATGGCTTATTGCTTAATTAGAGGATATAAGGCTTCTCTGCTGATAAAAATATTTCACCACTCGAAAACCAGCATTGCAGTTAACTTTTCTGTATAGGCACTAGTTGAAATATGGCATGGAGCAAGACTGACACCTGGTGGTCATATGAGTTCATCACACTTAATTATTCCTTGGAGTTATTTCATTTAAGGCCTCTTTTTATTAAAAAATAATAGGGCGAGGGGTGCCTGGGTGGCGCAGTCGGTTAAGCGTCCGACTTCAGCCAGGTCACGATCTCGCGGTCCGGGAGTTCGAGCCCCGCGTTGGGCTCTGGGCTGATGGCTCAGAGCCTGGAGCCTGTTTCCGATTCTGTGTCTCCCTCTCTCTCTGCCCCTCCCCCGTTCATGCTCTGTCTCTCTCTGTCCCATAAATAAATAAATAAATAAATAAAACCTTTAAAAAAAAAAATAATAGGGCGGAACAGCATTGAAGCTTTTTGTGTGTCTCGCATCCGTGAAGTACAGCCAGACCAACACTAAACCATCCTACACACCTAGAAAACCGATTGGAAGATTAACACAACAGTCTGCACAACCTGAACCACAGAATTCAGTAGGTACGCGACACTAAGAGCTGAACTTGGGGAGCAAGAAGCCCCGAAAGGAATGGAACCCCTTTTGTGGGCGGAGAGAGGACGGAAACTGGGGAGGGGGGGAGCATACAGGAAAAGCACCCTTCCCCAAAAGCGGCTGGAGAGAAAGTGGAAAATTGGAAACAGCTGCAGGGACCAAACTAAAAACGGAGAAATGAGAAAGGAGAGGGTTTAAATTCCGTTAAGACTGTAAACAAGGGGAGCGCAAAGGCTGCAACTCCACAGCTCCATACCTGGCGGTGCTCTGATGGGAAAGGTGAATCCCCAGGAACAGAGTGGGGTCCGGGAGGTTCTCGGGCCACACGGGGAAAAGCGGTTCCACTTCTGGAAGGACACTTGGTAGAGACTGTTGAAGCCACCTGGTCCCAGCAGACCCTGGAAGGCAGCCACATTCGCTGGTGCTGGGGCAAGGTTGTTGAGGGTGAAGCCTGGTGCCAGATGCGTGTTGCAATTTTCCATGGTCCCTGAAACGCTGAGGCTACACTGTCTCACGATTTTTTGGGGGGACAGGCTGGCACCTGGCTGCAGTCTTGGGGCACCAGCAACAGCAGGATCCAGCAGGCATTCCTGGGTGCAGCCGACATTCGGCTATTGCTCATTCGGCCATCGCTGGGTGAGACCCTCCCGCAGAGGGGCGGAGGGGGTCAAAGTCACAGTCCTTTGGAAGTAAGGGGCTGGGGAAAACAGCTGCATCTGAGACAAAACTTGGGAGACAGGTACTGCCTGGGGCCTGGCCACAGAGAGTGGAAAAGCGGGGAGTGGACGAGAGCTGAAGACAGAGGACCGGTGTGCGACTGCTGATCCAGGAGAACAGACTGGGTGGCTGAGTGGCGCCATTTTTCAACCCTCCCGTGCATACGTATGCGCACCGAAGAGCACCGCAACAATTCATCCCAGTAGGCCAACAGCGCCATCTAGGGGAGAGCAGAGCTGTTACACCGAGCCCTGCCCAACTGGGCCAACTTCACTCCACAAGAACACAAACCTCACTGCCGGCTAATGTGGACTATAAAGAGCTACACGGACTGACCTCTAGGGGAAAACAAAGCAATTTCAGTCCTTCTTCAATCTGTTAGCAGGTTCATCTCTTCAATTTTTTTCTTTCTCTTTCTCTTTTACAATTCTTTTCTTTTTCTTGAATATAGAAAGAGAAAAAACTCATTTTTATTTACAATTTTTATTAAAAATATCTGTCTTTAATTTTTATTACTGTATTTTTTACTTTTGTGTAAATTTTTTCAAATTCTACTTCCATCATTTTATTTTAGTCTACTTCAATGTAGTCACCTTTTAAAATTTTCAAACAATTTCCTTTTTTTCTTTTTCTTTTTTTCTCTTTTTCATTTCTTTTCTTTTTCTTGAATGCAGAAAGAGAAAAACTTCATTTTTACTTTCAATTTCTTTTAAAAATATTTTTATTTAATTTTTATTACTATATTTTTTGCTTTTATGTAATTTTTTTCAAATTCTATCTTACTCCCATCACTTTATTTCAGTCTACTACAGTGTATTCACTTTTTCAAATTTTCAAATGATTTTTTTGTCTTTTCCTTTTTTCTTTTTTCTATCTTTTTTCTCTTTTTCATTTCTTTTCTTTTTTTCTGAAATACAGAAAATGAAAAAATTCATATTTCTTTTTAATTTTTATTACAAATATTTTTCTATAATTTTTTTCTACTATATTCTCTACTTTTCGTGTATTTTAGTCTACTTTAGTGTATTCATTTTTCCAAATTCTCAAACGATTTCCTTTTTTTTCCTCTCCCCCCCCTTTTTTTTTTTGTTTGCTTGCTTGTTTGTTTCTCTAATCTGTCAAACCACTTTCTACACCCAGACTAAAACACACCTAGGATCTAGCATCATCTATTCGATTTTTGTGTGGGTGTGTTTTTAATTTTTAATTTTAATATTTTTTAATTTTAATTTTTTTAATTTCAATTTTTCGACCTCATTAATTCCTTTTCTCCCTTCAAAATGACAAAACGAAGGATTTCACCCCAAAAGAAAGAGCATGAAGAAACGACAGCCAGGGATTTAACCAACACAGACACAAGCAAGATGTCTGAACCAGAATTTAGAATCATGATAATAAGAATACTAGCTGGAGGGGCGCCTGGGTGGCGCAGTCGGTTGAGCGTCCAACTTCAGCCAGGTCACGATCTTGCGGTCCGTGAGTTCGAGCCCCGCGTCAGGCTCTGGGCTGATGGCTCAGAGCCTGGAGCCTGTTTCCGATTCTGTGTCTCCCTCTCTCTCTGCCCCTCCCCCGTTCATGCTCTGTCTCTCTCTGTCCCAAAAATAAATAAATGTTAAAAAAAAAAAAAAAAGAAAAAGAAAAAGAATACTAGCTGGAGTCAAAAATAAATTAGAATCCCTTTCTGCAGAGATAAAAGAAGTAAAAAATAGCCAGAATGAAATTAAAAATGTTATAACTGTGCTGCAATCACGGATGGATGCAGTGGTGGCAAGGATGGACAAGGCAGAACAGAGAATCAGCGATATAGAGGAAAAACTTATAGAGAATAACAAAGCAGAGAAAAAGAGAGAGATTAAGGCAAAAGAGCACAATTTAAGAATTAGAGAAATCAGTAACTCATTAAAAAGGAACAACATCTGAATCATAGGGGTCCCAGAGGAGGAAGAGAGAGAAATACGGGTACAAGGGTTATGTGAGCAAATCATAGCAGAAAACTTTCCTAACCTGGGGAAAAACACAGACATCAAAATCCAGGAAGCACAGAGGACTCCCATTAGAGTCAACAAAAACCGACCATCAACAAGGCATATCATGGTCAAATTCACAAAATACTCAGACAAGGAGAGAATCATGAAAGCAGCAAGGGAAAAAAAGTCCCTAACCTACAAGGGAAGACAGATAAGGTTTGCAGCAAACCTATCCACAGAAACTTGGCAGGTCAGAAAGGAGTGGCGGGATATAGTCAGTGTGCTGAATCAGAAAAATATGCAGCCAAGAATTCTTTATCCAGCAAGGCTGTCATTCAAAATGGAAAGAGAGATAAAAAGTTTCCCAAACAAACAAAAATTAAAGGAGTTTGTGACCACTAAACCAGTCCTGCAAGAAATATTAAGGGGAACTCTCTGAGGGGAGAAAAGATGAAAATATAAATAAATAAATAAATAAATAAATAAATAAATAAATAAATAAATAATAAATACCAAAAACAACAAAAGATTAAAAAGGACCAGAGACCACCAGAAACTCCAACTCTACAAGCATCATAATGGCAATAAATTCATATCTTTCAGTACTCACTCTAAACGTCAATGGACTCAGTGCTCCAATCAAAGGACATAGGGTAACAGAACGGATAAGAAAACAAGACCCACCTATATGCTGTTTACAAGAGACCCACTTTAGACCTAAAGACACCTACAGATTGAAAATAAGGGGATGGAGAACCATCTATCATGCTAATGGTCAACAAAATAAAACTGGAGTAACCATACTTATATCAGACAATCTAGACTTTAAAATAAAGACTGTATCAAGAGATGCAGAAGGGCATTACATCATAATCAATGCGTCTATCCACCACAAAGACCTAACAATTGTAAAGATTTATGCACCAAATATGAGAGCACCCAAATATATAAATAAATTAATCACAAACATCAAGAAACTAATAGATAGTAATACCACAATAGTAGGAGACTTCAACACCCCACTCACAGCAATGGACAGATCATCTAATCAAAAAATCAGCAAGGAAACAATGGCTTTGAATGACACATTGGACCAGATGGACTTAACAGATATATTCAGAACATTTCACCCTAAAGCAGCAGAATATACATTCTTCTCCAGTGCACTTGGAACGTTCTCCAGAATAGACCATATACTGGGACACAAATCAGCCCTAAGTAAGTACAAAAAAGATCGAGATCATACCGTACATATTTTCAGACCACAATGCTATTAAACTCGAAATCAACCACAAGAAGAAATTTGGAAAGGTAACAAATACTTGGAGACTGAAGAACATCCTACTAAAGAATGAATGGGCTAACCAAGCAGTTAAAGAAGAAATTAAAAAGTATATGGAAGTCAATGAAAATGATAGCACCGCAACCCAAAACCTCTGGGATGCAGAAAAGGCGGTCATAAGAGGAAAGTATATAGCAATCCAGGCCTTCCTAAAGAAGGAAGAAAGATCTCAGATACACAACCTAACCTAACGCCTTAAAGAGCTGGAAAAAGAACAGCAAATAAAACCCCAAACCAGCAGAAGACAGGAAATAATAAAGATTAGAGCAAAAATTAATGCTATCAAAACCAAAAAGACAGTAGAACAGATCAATGAAACCAGAAGCTGGTTCTTTGAAAGAATTAACAAAATTGATAAACCACTAGCCAGTTTGATCAAGAAGAAAAAGGAAAGGACCCAAATAAGTAAAATCAAGAATGAAAGAGAAGAAATCACAACCAACACAACAGAAATAAAAACAATAATAAGAGAATATTATGAGCAATTATATGCCAATAAAATGGACAATCTGGAAGAAATGGACAAATTTCTAGAAACATATACACTACCAAAACTGAAACAGGAAGAAATAGAAACTTTGAACAAACCCATAACCAGTAAAGAAATTGAATTAGTAATCAAAAATCTGCCAAAAAACAAGAGTCCAGGGCCAGATGGCTTTCCAGGGGAATTCTACCAAATATTTAAGGAAGAGTTAACATCTATTCTCTTGAAACTGTTTCAAAAAATAGAAATGGAAGGAAAACTCCCAAACTCTTTCTATGAAGCCAGCATCACCCTGATTCCAAAACCAGACAGAGACCCCACTAAAAAGGACAACTATAGACCAATTTCCCTGATGAACATGTATGCAAAAATCCTCAACAAGATATTAGCCAACCACAGCCAACAATACATTAAAAAAATTATTCACCACGACCAAGTAGGATTTATACCTGGGATGCAAGGCTGGTTCAATATCCACAAAACAATTAACGTGATTCATCACATCAATAAAAGAAAGGACAAGAACCATATGATCCTCTCAATAGATGCAGAGAAAGCATTTGACAAAATACAGCATCCTTTCTTGATAAAAACCCTCAAGAAAGTAGGGATAGAAGGATCATACCTCGAGATGATAAAAGTCATATATGAGTGACCCAATGCTAATATCATCCTCAATGGGGAAAAACTGAGAGCTTTCCCCCTAAGGTCAGGAACGAGACAGGGATGTCCACTCTCACCACTGTTATTCGACATAGTATTAGAAGTCTTAGTGTCTGCAATCGGACAACACAAAGAAATAAAAGGCATCCAAATCAGCCAAGAAGAGGTCAAACTTTCACTCTTGCAGATGACATGATACTCTATATGGAAAACCCTAAAGATTCCACCAAAAAACTGCTAGAACTGATTCATGAATTCAGCAAAGTTGCAGGATATAAAATCAATGCACGGAAATTGGTTGCATTCTTATACACCAACAATGAAGCAACAGAAAAGGAAATCAAGGAATCGATCCCATTGATACTTGTACCAAAAACCATAAAATACCTAGGAATAAATCTAACCAAAGAGGTGAAAAATCTATACACTGAAAACTATAGAAAGCTGATGAAAGAAATTGAAAAAGACACAAAGAAACGGAAAAACATTCCATGCTCCTGGATAGGAAGAACAAATATATTGTTAAAATGTCGATACTACCCAAAGCAGTCTACATATTCAACGCGATCCCTATCAAAGTAACACCAGCATTCTTCACAGAGCTAGAACAAATAATCCTAAAATTTGTATGGAACCAGAAAAGACCCCGAAGAGCCAAAGCAATCTTGAAAAAGAAAACCAAAGCAGGAGACATCACAATCCCAGACTTCAAGCTATACTACAAAGCTGTAATCATCAAGACAGTATGGTACTGGCACAAAAACAGACACTCAGATCAATGGAACGGAATAGAAAACCTGGAAATGGACTCACAGACATATGACCAACTAATCTATGACAAAGCAGGAAAGAATATCCAATGGAATAAAGACAGTCTCTTCAGCAAATGGTGCTGGGAAAACTGGACAGCGACATGCAGAAGAATGAACCTGGACCACTTTCTTACACCATACACAAAAATAAACTCAAAGTGGGTGAAAGACCTCAATGTAAGACAGGAAGTCATTAAAATCCTTGAGGAGAAAGCAGGCAAAAACCTCTTTGATCTTGCCTGCAGCAATTTCTTACTCAACACGTCTCCGGAGGCAAGGGAAACAAAAGCAAAAATGAACTACTGGGACCTCATCAAAATAAAAAGCTTCTGCACAGCGAAGGAAACAATCAGCAAAACTAAAAGACAACCGACAGAATGGGAGAAGGTATTTGCAAATGACATATCAGATAAAGGGTTAGTATCCAAAATGTACAAAGAACTTATCAAACTCAACACCAAAAAACAAATAATCCAGTGAAGAAATGGGCAAAAGACATGAATAGACACTTCTCCAAAGAAGACATCCAGATGGCCAACTGACACATCAAAAAATGCTCAACATCACTCATCATCAGGGAAATACAAATAAAAACCACAATGAGATACCACCTCACACCTGTCAGAATGGCTAACATTAACAACTCAGGTAACAACAGATGTTGGTGAGGATATGGAGAAAGAGGATCTCTTTTGCATTGTTGGTGGCAATGCAAGCTGGTGCAGCCACTCTGGAAAACAGTATGGAGGTTCCTCAAAAAACTAAAAATAGAACTACCCTACAACCCAGCAATTGCACTACCAGGCATTTATCCACGGGATACAGCTGTGCTGTTTCGAAGGGACACATGCACCCCCATGTTTATAGCAGCACTATCAACAATAGCCAAAGTATGGAAAGAGTCCAAATGTCTATCGATGGATGAATGGATAAAGAAGATGTGATATATATATATATATATACATATATATATATATATATATATATATACACACACACACACACACACACACACACACATACACACACAATGGAGTATTACTCGGCAATCAAAAAGAATGAAATCTTGCCATTTGCAACTACGTGGATGGAACTGGAGGGTATTATGCTAAGTGAAATTCGTCAGAGAAGGACAAAAATCATATGACTTCATTCATATGAGGACTTTAGGAGACAAAACAGATGAACATAAGGGAAGGGAAACAAAAATAATATAAAAACAGGGAGGGGGACAAAACAAAGAGACTCATAAATATGGAGAACAAACAGAGGGTTGATGGAGGGGTTGTGGGAGGGGGAATGGGCTAAATGGATAAGGAGCATTAAGGAATCTACTGAAATCATAGCTTCACTATATACTAACTAATTTGGATGTAAATTTTAAAAAATAAAAAATAAAGTGAAATCAAAAATAAATAAAATAAAATTTAAAAATATATAATAATAATAATAATAATAATAATAATAATAATAATAACTGGGGCACCTGGGTGGCTCAGTTGGTTAAGCATCTGACTTAGGCTCAGGTCATGATCTCGCGGTTTATGAGTTTGAGCCCCGCATCAGGCTCTGTGCTGACAGCTCAGAGCCTGGAGCCTGCTTCAGATTCTGTGTCTCCCCTCTCTCTGCCCCTTCCATGCTCATGCTCTGTCTCTCTCTCAATAATAAATAAATGTTAAAAAAAAAAAAAAGGTAAAACATGTAAAAGATTATGAAAGTAGTAAGAGATTTGCTGTACAATGAAAATCAGCTAGGGAATATTTTGAACTTCAAAAGCACAAAAAATGGCAATTAGATACATCTTGTTTCATTGGTAGGAGAGGTGAAACTTGCTTTTTATGCTACAAAAAGCATATTGATTCTTCTGAAACTATATGGGGATTTTACAGAAGATTCCTCCCATAAATGAATTTAAAAGAATTCAAAACAAAAAATCCAACAACAAATAAAAGCAAAGTTTAAAGACAATATCATCAATACTAAACAAAGGTAACATATCTGATCTTGTCTACAAACTTCGTGTGTCATCAATAATGAATAATTCAATTTAGAGCACAGTAAATGTAAATACCAAAGTCAAAGAGGGCTTCCTTTGTGGGAAGGTCAAGATGGTAGTGTAGGATATTGTAAAACAAACAAACAAACAAAGAAACAAACAAACAAACAAAAACTTCTGTCCAGTTCAGGAATACCAGAACTGAGGACAGTAGCATACTAAGAAAAAGATACAGACTATGTTCTGTGAAGTCCTCTAGCCAACCTTCCAACATAGAAGCTAGAAGAGAAACCAAACAAGAGAGGCTTTCCCGTAGATACACCACAAAGTGGGAGAGAGATGGGGTAATTCCCAGGGACCACTATCTCGAAATTGAGTGATAGTGGCAAATAAAGGCAGATAAGTGCAGGGATATAGGTACAGCCACTCTCTCTCTCTCTCTCTCTCTCTCTCTCTCTCTCTCTCTCTCACACACACACACACACACACACACACACACACACGACAAAAAATATTGTAACTGTTCACCAAAGTGGTTCACTCTCCTGAAGAGAAGAGCAAAACCCTGAAGGTAACATACCCTCATACTTGGTTAGGAAATATCACTATCTCAACTCAGCTAGCCTTGGGTGCAGGAATTTCAACAGAATTATGAGGAAAGAGAGAGCAGAAATATATTTCCCCGAATGCGATTGACTATAGATGTAGCTTCCTCCCCATCCATCTCATACAGCTGCATAATTGAACAGATAATACAAACCAACATATCTAGTCTTCTGGCTGCAGGAGAAGACTCAAAAATAGTACCCAAAGAAGAAAGAAAGTCAAAAGGAAGCCATTTATGGTATTAGGAGGTTAAATCATAATCCTGAATAAACTACTCTGATTCAAAGTTGAGAATAAAATAGATAATCTTTAATGATGCAAAGTGCTATGCTATGCAAAGTGTAGCAAAAGGAAAAAAGAGAGTACTAGCATCCAAAGAGCATACTCTTGAAGAAGCTTATTCCAATAAATAGAAAAAAATAGAAAACAATGCTTAATAATGTCAGAGAAAATTTGACATCAAAGAATAAAATAGTGGCACCTGGATGGCTCAGTCAGTTAAGAGTCCAACACTTCGTTTCTGCTCAGGTCATGATCTCACAGTTCATGGGCTCAAGCCCTGTGTTGGGCTCTGCACTGACAGTGCAGAGCCTGCTTGGGATTCTCTCTCCCTCTCTCTTTGCTCCACCCCCCTCTCAAAGTAAATAATAAAGTAAACTTTAAAAAAGTTTTTTTAAAAAGAATAAAATAAAAATACCGTGCAGTGTTTTAGGAGGAAAATGATGGCATTACAGGACGTCCAATTCATTAGGAGTAGATATTCCCTTACAGTAAAGTGAACCAATGACATTGAGACACATTTAAGATATCCACACAAAGCAGAGGAAAAAGACAAAAAGAGGAATCCCTTTTTTAAGGAAAGAAAAAGAGATACAAAAAAATACAACAGAAAGGTACAAAAGAAAGACAGTAGAAAGTCAAATATAGGGGCACCTGGGTGGCTCAGTTGGTTAAGCATCAGACTCTTGCTTTTGGCTCAGGTCATGATCTCACAGTTCATGAGTTCAAGCTGGGCATAGGACTCTCTGCTGTCCAAGGAGGAGCCCGCTTGGGATCCTTTGTCCCCGTGTCTCTCTGCCCTTCCCTGCTTGTGCTCTCTCTGTCTCTCTCAAAATACATAAACTTTATAAATCAATCAATCAGTCAATAAAATATTTAAAAAGAAATCCACTGACTCCAGACACAGATTTTTGTAGGGGCATATTGTCCCTTGAAAGGGAATGAGTGATCCCTCCCCTCAATGCTATCCCAGCCAAGTTTGTCCCCTCATTGGGCGCCTTGGAGAGGAATTTTTGTGCTCAGCTCTTTTCATTTTTCATACACAGACCTCTCCCAGGGTTTATCTTAGGCCAGTGATACTGAGGTGGGACCAGGTTCTGGTTTTGGTCTCTTCATAATGTCAGAACCATGTCTGCCTTTCACTATATGGAACAATCCACAAGGTAAGCAGCATTTTTATTTTTAATTCTTAAAACACGAAAGGTCTGATTATTAATTACCCTTTCCCTAAGCCATCCTCCCGCCATCCTCCTGCTACTTTTGTCACTCTGTATGCAGCAAGGATGGTCGGTCCCCATCCCCCGTCCCCTCAGCCCCATGTGTTTACTTGCATCTGCTGTGAACAGCTTCCAGCATGGCAGGGTGCCCACCTCCAGTGCCTGGGCTCACTTCTCTGCCTGAGAGCTTTGTATGGCACAGAAAGAGCTTACTCCTGGCCAACAGGTGTAACTGGCAGTACAGGGGAGATGCAGCCCCTGAGGGGCAAAGCAGAGAGGAAGGAAGTGGATGATTAAATGCTCCATCCTTCCTCCCTCCAGACTAAAACTCAGTGGTATTTTCCAAGCATTTTCTCAGAAGGCTCTGCCAGGCCTGAGCCCCAGTTCTCCTGGTGGTGGCAGGCTCCTTAATGCACTCTTAATGACTGTCCACTTTTACTCTTCTCACTGTCACCCTGTCTCGCGTTTACCACTTTCTGGCTTGTGCTTCTTGAGATCACCTTCCAAATAAAACCACTTGCACCCAAACTGTCACAGAGTTATATTTATTGATATAGAAACATGTTCTCAAGTTATTCTGAACTGAAAAGAAAGCATATTAGAAAGCAGTAGCACCAGTTCCTAGCAATCATGGGCTGTGGTGTCTTCCCCTACAAATGTGGTGCTGAAGCTATAGGGAGAGGTTGGTTTGTCCCAGTGCTAACCTCCAAGTTGTGGGAAGCACATTGGTCATGGAGAATGTGCCTGGAGGGGATGCCTTTGTGGAAGAGAGGGGAATGTGTAGGTTAGAGGAGATGAAGGCCAGATGCCAGGAACAAGCATGGGCCGGAGAGGGCTTCCTTATTTCCTCCCTTTTTTCTCCCCACATTTCCCAGACAAGCCCAATGGATATTGCAACGCATTGTGTAGCAGCCCCATCCAAGTGCCAGCCAGGGGTGTTGGGTCACTTTGGCTTGTGCAAGAACTCAGCTACAGGCCAGAGCTGATAAGGGTCATGCAGGCTTGTATTCTCCCATCTCACCCCCTTTCTATGTCATCATAGAAATAGGTATCCACCTCCACCCTCTCTACCCCCAACAACTATGGGCTAGGCAGTTATAATAAAGGGAGGCAGCTTCTCTTCTCTGAGCAGTAGTCCTAGGAGATAAATGAGTGGTCGAGCCCAGATTGCTTTATTCCTCAACACAGCACCACATCTAACTAATCTAGGATGGCACAAACTAGGGCCTACATTTGTACCTCTCCCCAGCTAAACATTTTCAGTGAAGGGAATCAGGCCCCAAGGAATATAAAATACTAAGAGGGGAGCTCTGAAAAGTGCAAACACTATAAACAAGATTACTTTCATAATTTAAAAATTTAGAAAAAGGTGGGGCGCCTGGGTGGCGCAGTCGGTTAAGCGTCCGACTTCAGCCGGGTCATGATCTCGCGGTCCGTGAGTTCGAGCCCCGCGTCAGGCTCTGGGCTGATGGCTCAGAGCCTGGAGCTTGTTTCCGATTCTGTGTCTTCCTCTCTCTCTGCCCCTCCCCTGTTCATGCTCTGTCTCTCTCTGTCCCCAAAATAAATAAACGTTGAAAAAAAAATTAAAAAAAAAATTTAGAAAAAGGAATTATAAGACCCACTTCACATATTATTATGACGAAGTCAAAATGCGTGGCGAGGACTGCCCAGGTATAAAGTTCTGTGCCAGCATAACAAGAGGGGTACAGAGCACAGTGGAGGTGGAGTTTGAATGTTTGGAAGGGGGAAGATAAGGGAGGTTCCCTAATTGCTTCCATTTTCTTTATGAAGTGAGGGATGAGGTCATTACTTAGAGCAAAGAGGAAGGTTTTGGGGGTTTGAGCGGATGCAGAGGGGAACCAGGTAGGTTGGAAGTTTAGAAATAGCCTCATAGAGCAAGACAGTGAACTGCCCTGACAAATAAATCCAGCAGGTTTGAGGCCAATAATCACGAGTTTGTAGTGGTTATAATCTCTGTTGTGTGACTTCTGTCATCAACTTTCAGTTGTACTTTTGCAGACATGAACAGAGTGGGTAGTTAGGTTTATCCAAGACAAAGGTTTTGCCAGACATGGGATGAAAAGATAAAAGGACATAGTTTAGAGAATGGCAAAAGGCAAGGCATTATTAAAACAATAAACCACTGAAGTTAAGCTGGATAAAAGGAAATGTAGAAAAACAGCTGGCCAAGAGGGAGATGTGGAGAGGCTAGGACTACGTTTATCTTTATGCATTTCCATCTTTACAGATTTCCTACAACTCGCTGAATGAATCATTCTTCTTTTAAGAAAGTGAGGCTTTTATTTTATTCTTTATACTTTACACGTTATATACTCTTGTTGATGTTTAATTTTTTTAATGTCTATTTAGTTTTGAGAGCCAGACAGCGCACACACAAGCAGGGGAGCGGCAGAGAGAGAGAGAGAGAGAGAGAGAGAGAGAGAGAGAGGCAGACAGACAGAGGATCTGAAGAGGGCTCTGCACTGACAGCAGAGAGCCAGACACGGGCTCGAACTCACTAACTATGACATCATGACCTGAACCGAAGGTGGATGCTTAACTGAGCCAACCAGGTGCCCCAACGTTTAATTTTAACTGCCAAATATTTTATAAAAAGAAAATGCAGAGGCAAATTACAAGATTTCTCTAGTAAATCTCTTCACAAGGGAGATTATGTAGTTAAACCTTTTGCTTTACAACTGATGACACCCATGCTTTGTTTCTTAAATGAAGGTTTTCCTTTTCTTCTGAAGACAATAATCATCCTTAGTTGATAATAGATTAGAAATTCTGTATCTTCAGGTGCCAGTTCTTAAGTAGCTTCCAGTTGGGGCAAGAATTTAGTTGCAGGTAAAATGGACAAAATGACTGTGATATTCCTTTTGAGAGCCTTGCAGATCACACGGTCACCATTTTCTAGGGTCTTTTCTTCACCGTGCCAAGTACAACCTGAATCACGCCAACAAACTCTCCCACTGCTGTGGTCTGTCCAGCAAGGCCAGGTGGAGTCACATGACTGTCCAGGTGATGTCAAAATATAAATGACAACTTGGCATAACCCTGGGGCCACAGGGGAAAACTTCATAGACATTTGCCAAACCCCATGTGGATAACTTCAACTTCAGCCAACACAGCATCTGTGAAGACAGCCAACCAAATCTGGGGCTGCATGTGATTCTGCAGATTAACAACACATTGGAGTCTAATCAGTGTCTTACTGTCATCTAGTGACCGTTAATGGAAATGCAGACCCTAAAACTCCCTGAAAGCCTGCAGAACATGGGATGGCTCTGGGTTGGAGTTGGCCAAAAGAGAAATAGGAAAGAGATCTAGAAAGCAGAAGTGATGCAGCAGCCATTGCTCTCTGAAGGTCACTGTGGTTAGAGACCATGTGAGAGACGGACATAGAGGTGGGATCCAGTTTGTACTCATTCTTTCTGGCCCCAGTTCCCAGTCTTGCCCTACAGCTGGCAGTTCTGACCAATAGCAGAAGTTCACTAATTGTTTACTGTGAACTCAGAGATGTCAGCCAAGAAGAGGGAAGAGCTTTCCAGGGACTTCAATACCAGCTTTTCAGGGGCTCATATTAGCAACTGCATGTGCCTGGCTTCCCATAAGCTCTGACTTGTCCACCTGTGCCAGTGCTTCAGAACCACTGTCCTTTTCCCTGATCTTCCAGTGTTGGGGACATCTTTACTGGCACAGCCCTTCTCCTAATTGTGTACTGTCCAACTCCTATAATAAATCCTTATTTCGTATACTCATAGTGGTTCTGCTTCCCTGAATGAACTTCATTGAAACACTCCCTTTCCAATAATCCATGACAAGCAGAAAAGATGTCCTGTACCCCACCTGTTTCCCAGCAAAATTCAGCCTCAAATGCGAATCCCAGAAGGTTACATCCGATTGGTAGAATCTCATTCATGTTTGCATTCAAGCAAACAAGGAAATCGGGACATGTGTGGTTTTGTCTTGCTTTTAAGTATTAAAATGTGGAGATAGTGTTTGTCAGGGGCCTGTTTGAAGAAGATGACACCCTTAAACAGGGTAATATGACAACACTTTAAGACATGGGTAGGATTTAAGGAAAGTGGGTAGAGGTTGGCAATCATTGCCCTGAGAAATTAGTAAAGGGAGCAGATAAAACAAGCAGGAGGGAAATGGAAGGGGCATCTGACAGAAGCTGGAGCCTTCCACAGAGGCACACAGCTAACCACATCCACCTACCAAGGACAAAGATGCTGACCACTTTCTCTTCCTGCCCTCTAGACCTCCTCTGGGGTCTGTATGATTACCGCAAGTGCCTTTGCTCATGCTATTGCCTACACTTCTCTGTATAGTTAATTTCTGAACACCCTTTTGACTTTACAACATCTATTACTTCCATCACGAAGAAAAAGTACTTTGCTCTTTCTGCTAGAAAAAGACTTTTCTATATTTTCAGCAAAATCTTTAAAATCCATGTTGAAAATATTTAAGGCCTTTATAATAGTGATTCTTGATTTTGAGATTTCACTTTATTGTAGACCAATAGGTTGGTAAATTAAAAAGCAATTAATTAGAAAAAGAAATAAAAATAAAAGCAAATAAAATACAAGCCAAAATATTTTACCATTAAATTCTATAGCACAAAAGTATTCTGTCAAATTGGCCATAACAGTTTCTTAATACATATCCTCCATTCTGTGCTACCATTGGTCCTCTACCTCTGCTATGTCCACGAGAATAATTTGAAAGAATCGCCTCTGAATATTTTTTTTAAATAGTGTAAATTCTCTATACCAGACCAACTAAATCAAAATCTCTGGAAGGTGAGTACTGGCATATACATTTTGTTTTTAATTCCCCTATGTGATTCTAATATGAGACTATGGTTGGGAATCAATTACCCAGACTGATAAGTTAGCTAAAAAGAGAAACTGAATCTTCTTTGTATTTGCATAGTATAAAGCCTAGGATGCGTTTTTTTTTAATACCATATTAATTTATTTACAAAACATTTACATTAAAAACCCTCTCCTCTAAGTGTATAGCTTTAAATACTACACTACATTTAGAAAACCTGTCATTTTGCAAAAATAGTTTCTTCAATACTCTTTTTTCTTACTCCAGTATTTTCCCCCTCTGAAGTAGTTTATCTTAATTATTGAAGGCGCTGGGGAATTAATTATTTAGGAAATCTTGAACAATGGCTTTTCTTCTTTCTCTTCTTTTTCTTTCTTTTTTCTTTTTTTTTTGGGAAAAATTTTTTAAAATAATTACTTCTGTGAACTTTTCATCCAACGCTGATGCCTCTTATCTTTCTAGCAGCCTGGCCTAAAAATGTCAGGTTGGTATAATCCATATCCTCAAACATCTCAGTAGATTTTAACATGAATTTACTCATTTTTTCCCACTAAATGTATTCTCTTTGTGTTGTCCTCTCTTTATTTTGCACCTGGGCTTTTTTCTTTTCTTTTCTTGGAAGTTTTCATGGAGCTTGTCTATTTTCCCTACAAATATTCTTACTTACTCATAGTCTTAAAAGACCTAAGACTGTATGTTTTTAAGCAAGTTCTACCATTTTCTTCATTTGAGTTGTAAAAGGAGATTTTAAAGTGGAGCAAACAAGCCTAACTAAAAAAGTCTTTTTTTAAAACTAGGTTAAGGAGGCCATAAGGGAGGTGGAATTTATTCAAGTCCTCACCAGGGAAACCATGAACTTAAAAAAACAACTTTTCAGCCAGCTGTAGGTCCTCAGCCCGGACTTAACTTCCTCCTCATCAAGACACCTTAGTGATCTGCATTCTTCCCTTCAAAAGAAACCAGTGCCAGTGTTTTAAGAAGTTTCAGTCTCTCATTTGCATATTAATCCAACCAATCCCAGTTAACCTGGTTTTAATCCCTGATCATAGAGGGCCTGAATGAGGACTATACTAGTAGTCTTTTACCTGTATAACTCTGCCCCCTCCTTTTCTTCCCCGGAACATGATCCAGGTTTCTACCTGAATCTCTGTCTCCCAAATTGCAATTCTAATTGCCCAAATAAATGCCTATTTGCTTAAATTTTCAGTGAATTCTTTCTTGATCAATGGAGCTTTAAACATTCTGAAGAGTCTTTGTGAAAGCTTTAGGGGTTCTGGAAAATTAGGAGAATTTTTAAAAGACGTTCCTCTTTCTTTGCCAAATT
Organism: Herpailurus yagouaroundi; assembly: GCF_014898765.1. NCBI lineage: Eukaryota > Metazoa > Chordata > Mammalia > Carnivora > Felidae > Herpailurus > Herpailurus yagouaroundi. The sequence continues at coordinate 71,054,061 of NW_024412377.1, forward strand.
TATATTCTTAAAGACCTTGGTAGATTTTTCTAAATGAGAGGCTTCAGAGTAATTTGATTTTTTTTTCTTTCTCAGTATTTTCTTTCTTGTCTGCCTGACCATAAGGACGTAAATTGAAAATTCCAAAGGAGGCCCTGGAGAATACTTTAGGAGGCTGTCCCGGAAACTACTTCTTTCTCTTCTACTTAATAGAAGTTTTTTTCCTTCCTCTGAGCTAGAAAGAGGTTTTTTAATGAAGGGTTTTCCCCTCCTAGTAGCCTAGTTTAAAAAGTGAGGGTGCATTTCTTAAACATGAAAATTTTCTGGGTCTCACAGCTTCTTTTTCACTTTTAACAGTTACTGGCTTCTTGTGAGAGATCTGCTTTAGTAAATCTCAAAGGCACTAGGGAATTAATTATTGAAGAAGTTTTGCATGAAGCTGTAGTCTTCGTTTCCACTTCAAATACCCTGTTCTTTCTCCAAGCCTTAAGACATGAGGTGGTGTTCTCTGATGAAGAACGACATCATGTAATGAGAATTGACTCAACCTGGTGCTGCCTTGTGGTTGTGAAATTGAGGGATAGATGAAAGAACACAGGTTTTAGAGTCAGAATACAGAGTTCAAGTTTTTTGTCACTACCCCGTTAACTGTGTATTTGTAATTGATTTGCTTGGTTTCTCTCAACCTTATTTCCTTTATCTGCTGAAGAGGGGATTATATCTACTCCCTCAAGAGATGTCGGGAGAATTAAATTTGATGATATACATAAAAGTGCCAAACACTGGACTTGGCATCTAGGAACGTGTCCAGAGGAGAAGTAATCAGATCCTGATACCGAAGAGAGTTGATCAGGTAGCTGGGGTATTGATTGGTGGGAACAATCCAGTTCCTTTGACTACTTTCATGCCTATAAAAGTCTTGTTACATGTTTTCTCCAACATGGTGGTTTTCATTCCTGGCTACCCATAAGAATCACTTAAGGAACTTGAAAAAAACAATTGGTGGGGGGGCGGGGGGTGCAGTGAAAAATGAAATCAGAACTTTGGAGGCGGCAGGCAAAGATATTTGTTGTTCAGGTGGTTTTAATGTGTGAGTCAGGATTAAGAATCAATGAACTAAGTAATTTTATACTAAGGAAAGATATAGTGAATTCAATAATAATTGTCTAATTGGAGTGCTTGGATGGCTCAGTTGGTTAAGTGTCCAACTCCTGATTTTGGCTCAGGTCATGATCTCATGGGTCATGAGATTGAGCATCACATGGGCTCTGCACTTACGGTGTGGAGGCTGCTTGGGATTCTCTCTCTCTTTCGCTCTCTCCTAGAATAAATAAACTTTAAAAAAAAATAATTGTCGGGGCGCCTGGGTGGCGCAGTCGTTAAGCGTCCGACTTCAGCCAGGTCACGATCTTGCGGTCCGTGAGTTCGAGCCCCGCGTCGGGCTCTGGGCTGATGGCTCAGAGCCTGGAGCCTGTTTCCGATTCTGTGTCTCCCTCTCTCTCTGCCCCTCCCCCGTTCATGCTCTGTCTCTCTCTGTCCCAAAAATAAATAAACGTTGAAAAAAAAAATTTAAAAAAAAAAAAAATTAAAAAAAAAAAAATTGTCTAATCATTAACAAAAAGACATGTCAAAGACTGGGAGAAAGTATTTGCACAACACAAATCTGTGTTTATCCAGAATTTACAAAGAACTCTTACCACTGAGTAGTAAGAAGACAAACAACTCAATTAAGAAGTGAGCAAAAGAGGGTGCCTGGGTGGCTCAGTTGGTTAAGCATCCGACTTCGGCTCAGGTCATGATCTCGCGGTCCATGAGTTCGAGCCCCGCGTCGGGCTCTGTGCTGACAGCTCAGAGCCTGGAGCCTGCTTCAGATTCTGTGTCTCCCTCTCTCTCTGACCCTCCCCCGTTCATGCTCTGTCTCTCCCTGTCTCAAAAATAAATAAATTTTTTTTTATTTTTTTTTCAACATTTATTTATTTTTGGGACAGAGAGAGACAGAGCATGAACGGGGGAGGGGCAGAGAGAGAGGGAGACACAGAATCGGAAACAGGCTCCAGGCTCTGAGCCATCAGCCCAGAGCCTGACGCGGGGCTCGAACTCACGGACCGCGAGATCGTGACCTGGCTGAAGTCGGACGCTCAACCGACTGCGCCACCCAGGCGCCCCAAAAATAAATAAATGTTAAAAAAAAATTAAAGAAGTGAGCAAAAGATATGAGCAAATAACTTGATTAATCATTTTTTAAAACTTTTCTCTATTTTGTGATGTTTTGACATCTTACAAAGCTTGCTAGCGTGGGAGAGACTGACCCTCCCAGGACTAGCCAATTCTTTCAGAGGGCAAAGACTGGGCTGGGAGCACATCTTCTTATGCACACCAGTCACTCCCAAATCAGTAGTCCCAACCAGCTCCTTGTCTAACTCTCACACCCCAAGCCAATGTTTTCCCTGCCTTAAACTATCCCAGGGCCAGGTACAGACAACCAGAGACCACCTCTATAGATCTGGGGCTGCAATTATTCAAACTAGCCAATCCTAAACTGTTACTCTGCCCAAGAAAACCCCAATAAAGCTGATTTCCACTTGCCTTCTGTTTTGCCCAATCTCAAATGGAGGGGCAGGAAGGGGGTAGATTTAGTAGATGGCATTAGGGCCGCTCTGTGGGAAAATTGCAAAATAGATGTGTGTGTTTGGGTTCTTCAGCAACCTCTTTGTGCTGTCTCCAAATTTCCCAAGGTCTCCCCCTCTCCCAGTCTTCCTGCTCTCCTGGCAGTGACCAAGTGCCCCTCCCAGTTCTCTAGGCCAATTGTTTTCAAAAGTTTTGAAATAAATATGGAAATCTGTGTACCCTCTTGCCAATTTTTAAGTTAACAGCTAAAATGTTATCATACATTTAAATGTTTGTTGCTTGTTAATGGAAGATACCGAATATTAAATATTTTATTTATTTATTTAAAAAATGTTTTTTATGTTTATTTATTTCTGAGACAGAGAGAGACAGAGCATGAGTGGGGGAGGGACAGAGAGAGAGGGAGACACAGAATCTGAAGCAGACTCCAGGCTCTGAGCTGTCAGCACAGAGCCCAACACGGGGCTCGAACTCACAAACTGTGAGATCGTGACCTGAGCCGAAGTTGGTCGCTCAACCAACTGAGTCACCCAGGCGCACCTTAAATATTTTATAAGATTAAATTGATGATTGATTATAATTGGAATCAATGAATGAAGATAAGATTTGATGAAACAGGTCTAAACTACCTTTTTGAATAAGCATATTCCACCTAAAGAAGTGATATTACATTTTTATCTGTGGGTTTTATCCAATATACCTCAAAATTTTGGTAGCTTCACAAAGCATGCCATTTCTGTTTAAAAGAATAAGAATCATTATCCACACTTCCTTTCCTATTGTGAATTCAATGCCTCAACATGGGTCAAACACCCTGTTTCTCAGAACTTCACCTTCTTTTTATTTTTTTTTTATTTTTATTTTTTCAACGTTTATTTATTTTTGGGACAGAGAGAGACAGAGCATGAACGGGCGAGGGGCAGAGAGAGAGGGAGACACAGAATCGGAAACAGGCTCCAGGCTCTGAGCCATCAGCCCAGAGCCTGACGCGGGGCTCGAACTCACGGACCGTGAGATCGTGACCTGGCTGAAGTCGGATGCTTAGCCGACTGCGCCACCCAGGCGCCCCTTCACCTTCTTTTTAAAAAAGATTTTATTTTTAAGTACTCTCTACACCCAATGTGGGGCTTGAATTCACAACTCTGAGATCGAGAGTCACGTGCTCTACTGACTGACCCAGCTAGGGGCCCCTCAGAACTTCACCTTTAACAGAAAGGCATATAAGATACATATGCCTTAATTAATAATTGACAGGGGTTTCCTTGAACAAAAACTTGAATATTTCTTTGTTTGGCTCCTCAGAAGTATTTACATTTCAGAGCCAAGCACTGTAGTAAGATTTGAGATGGAGAGGAAGATAGGCATGCTATCCTTGTATAACAGTGGGGAGTTGGCCATTTCAGGGAGCTCAATTTTGGAAAAACATAAGGATATTGATATCCTGTAAAACTATTCATGTAAATGCACGTACTTGAAAGTTTTCAGCTATAACCATGGTATGCATACCTATTGTTATCTTTCAAAACTTAACTCTATTTTAAACTTTATATTTATGGAATAAAAAGATTCATCTGTTTAAAGAAACTTCAGGTATCATGAATTGATAGTGAAAGTCTTTGGGAGTGTGCTGTTGCTGGGTGAACTGGGGAGTCCCTGAACCCTGGGGCCTTGATGCAGCCAAACTACAAGGAGTCACCCAAGGTTTTTGGTCCACAAGAATGAATTCAAGGAGACAAAACAGAGCAGATGGATGAGTAACACAAGTGGGAAAGTTTATTAAAGCAAAAAGTCCACTCTTGAGATATGAGGAGAGCCGGTGAGTTCTAAAGAAAGAGCTGGGCACCCTGGGGGTTGGGTTTCTATCTTTTATTGACAGTTTTTAACTAGGGTGCAGAATACTTTTTACTTGGGGTGGAAAGCAGGGTTTCCTGCTTTTTCTTCCTAATTTGGTCAAGGGTTTCCTGTCATGGTGTCTGTCATCTTGGGTCTGTCTGGTTAGATCTGACCTCTTCTGGGGTACTGCATGGACAGACCTCTGACTTTCGTGATAGCTGGCCATGACATCCTCCTTGCTGACCTCCAGCTATCTTGTTAGGACCTAATTAACTGCCTACTCTAACAGCACTGAAACTTGTCCATCACCCTGGAAATTACTCAGTGATGGTAGTCATCTATTGCCTAGAGTAAAGTCCACTCTGGCATTAGATTCTTGAGAAAAATCCACATTTACAGCTTTATTTCTGGATATACCCTATGTTTTACTTCTGAGCTATTAAAACATAGGTATCTTTTTCAGATTACTTACGAAATCTATATATGTTTTCCTATTTTATATATAATCTTATATATTTCTGGCCATAAAGACTTAATATTGTATTCACCTAAGAAGACTTCAGTACATTTTCAAGTATGTTTGTCTTAAATATATAAATGCATTACTCAAGAGATTTCAAATGGAATTAATTTTCCTCTTTCTGCCAAATTAATAAAAACCTAATTATTATAATAAGTTATGGTTGAGTCAGAGGTTGGCAAACTATGACCTGTGGGCCAAATCTGGGCCAACACATATTTCCGTATGGCCCATGAGCTAAGAATGGTTTCTACATTTTTAAATGTGTGTGGGAAAAATCAGAAGAAAAACAGCATTTCCTGATACACAAAAATTATATGAAATTCAAATTTCAGTGTCTATGGAGTTTTACTGGTGTTCCGCATCCTTCTATCCACGGGTGCTTATGCACTACAAAAGCAAAGTTGAGTAGTTGCAACAGAAACTACATGGAACTAAATGTCTATAATATTTATTATCTGGTCCTTTACAGAAAATGTTTGCTGATCTCTACATCAGATTATTATCATACAATTAAAAGTCTGCTCCAGGGTAGAAATAAAATGGTGTACAGATTGAGTTGATTTTCAGCATTTGTCCTTTTTTAAAGCAGAGAAATCCACCTGGAAATGGAATTCTGCGTAGTGGTTTTCCACACCATTCAGAATGAAGTCCAAAGTTATTATCATGGTTAAGAAGGTCATTCATGATATTGCTCTTACCTACCACTGTAACTTTTACTATACTCTGCCTTCAGTCACTCTGATTTAGTCATACTGTCTCCTTGCTGTTCTGGGATTCACACCTCGGGGCCTTTGCATTTACTGGACTCTCCATTCCCTCCCACCAACAGATAACAGCATAGCCTATTTACATATTGCATTCCTTGCTCTGTTCAAGTGTTACTTAATCTAGAGACTATCCATAACCACCTTATCTAAAATAGCTCTCAGCCCCCAACATACATACTCTTTTTTCTACAATCTACGTTCCCTGGGAGCAGGTACGTTAAGAAAGTTTTATTCAGCACTATCTTCGAAGTGTTCAATTCTGAGTAGATGCTCAAACTATTTGCTGATTGAACGAATAAATGATCACCCAAACTGTATATATGTGAGTTACTAAGTCAAACAGAGATTCATCTAAAATGCTGCAAGTTCCGTTGAAAATATATATGCATGTGTTTGTGTACTACTCTGCTTGGTTAATCAAAGGATTTAAGGCAGAAAAAAAAAATGAGTAAAATATCTGGGAACTGTGAAGACATTTGAGGATAAAACTCAATGACTGTTGGCCAGACCCCACAAACCTATGATACCGGTAGACCCTCAGAAGCCAGTAAGAGAAGATCCATGGTGTGCCACAGAAGAGACAGTTTCCAGCTGGGCTGGAGAAGAACACGGTGATTAAGAACCTGCAGACCTTGTGTTAGGTAAGGCCTCTCACTCTTAATTGCTCATTAACCTTTTAAAATGTCTGTGGTGCAGACCTTTTTACAGATAAGGAAATTGACTCCAGGAGAAGTAACCTGCCTTAACTTTCTCCTACTTTCTTATGCACAGAAATTAGTGGGTTTATAAATGGTAGGATTACCAAACAGAAAAACAAAAACAAACAAACAAACAAAAAACAAGTACATTGGTGAAATGTACTTTGGTGAAAATCATATAAAATTTAAGTGAATATATAGTGAAATTTCGCTTTCTTGGAATTCTACCAAGCAGAAAATGTGGATAAAGGGGACTAAGGACTGACGTTTTAATTTTCCTAATGATTCACCATAAAAGACAGGGAAATGGGTGGGATTTGCTGAAAACTGATAGCTGGCCTGGAGGAAGGAAGCGAATGGAGGAGATAAATGAGAAGTGTGAAGAGTTCATTTCTTAAGGATTAGTGGTAGTATCCGTCTTACTTAGCATCTTTATAAATGATCTGGTGGAGGCTCTATCAGAGAATTAATGGATTTAAATAGACTTTTCCTTTGCATAGCAGGAAAGGTATAGATTAGAGATAGCCATCATTGAGATGTTAATGAATCCTATCTCCATCTGAGGGATTTGGATAGCTGCCTTTAAACCAATTAAATGCACTATTACCATCCCAAAGAGGATGTGTGTGTGTGTGTGTGTTGGGGGTAGTAGGGGAAGTACCCACTGACTGAAGTACTGATTAACTGACTGAAGGTAGAATCAAAATGGAAAAATTTTGGAAAGCAAGGGGCCAGAGTGAGTTTTGGGTTACACAAACTATTAGTATTTTTCTAAGAAATAACTGAAACCTCTCCTAGGAAATCCTGACACTATCACCACCAACCACAAGAACAAAACTTCTTTTCCTACTCTTACGTAAAACTGTGGGGTTGATATAGGTGGAAGATTGTGTACTTTTTATAATTGTTAATTGTGAGAAATAGGATTTTTGAAGGGTCACTAAATTCACTGAAAAGCTGTGGGTAGTTGTGTGATAGCAGCTGAGAGAGCATAAAAATACTAACCTGGGAAGAGTAGAGTAATCAGGATATCGAGTGAGGAGAACAGTGACTTTTGTCTGGCAGGTTATGCCAGTCAAGATCTGCTAAGGTTTGCCTATCTATTGCTGATTCCTTAGGTGTAATTCCAGATTTTACATAACCTGGATTTAAATTACCTTTCCCAGGTTATCTTTCATTCCAGCCTTACACCACCAATAGGCAGCATTGATGTGCGTCTAACAAATGTTGATTGTTGTCATTATCAGTATCATCCTTTAAAACCCCTTCAGCTACCCTATCTGAAGAAGTCTTTTCAAAAGATCTCTCTCATTCCCTCATTGGGATTAGTTGATCCTTTTTTTTCCGGCCTTCCGAAAGACTTGTTTTACTCCTCATCCTCAGTATTCCTTTTATTCTGTCTCTTTCCTAGCTAATTGTTTATTCCTGGCTGCTCCCACTTGTTAGTTCTTCAAATGAGGGAATCTTGTCATATTCAACTTCAAAATTTGCCATGTATATCCTTAAGATTTCTACCAGATGTATAAAAAGAGAAAACCTATTTTAGTGTCTTTCAAAGATACAATTGATATCTTACAAGCTTTGAGGATCATTTAAAAGATTTGGGCAATGGTGGATATTGTTTATGACTTTTTGACACAGCTGGGGTGAGTCATTAACTCCTGTCAGAGGCAAATGAGAGCAAATGAGAAAAATTTGTTAATGCTATGGCTTTGACATATACCTTTGGCACTTCCTCAAAATATTCTTAGAAATTCCGTTTGGAGAAAGGAAAGTGATGAGAGCTAGAAATGAATTCTAGCTGTCTGAAGATAGCAGATCATAAAATTAGGGATTGAAAAGATGGTAAAATGAATACTAATCTTTATTGATTGCTTTCTCTCAAAAATGACAATAATGAGAATCTTTTCTAAGATACCACCAGTCCTCACTTCTTTCTTTTCTTGTGTTTCCTTAATTAATGAAAATCAAATACATAAATTTCCTCACAGAATTTCTCTCTCAACCTTTGTTAAAGAAAATAAAAATCAGTAACACTTGTTAAAGATGGTAAGGCAGACTTTATTCAGGACCATCAAGTTAGGTGTAGGGGCCACTGCAATGGGATCTTATAGTGAGCAACGGAGAGCTTGGGCTCCACTCCAAATACAGCACAGGCCGGTGGCGATTTATAGCTGGGAGGCAGAACGGAGGTCCATGAATGAAGAATTACTAAGGAAACATCAGAGGTGAGGGTGATTCTGGCTAAACCAACCTAACGGGATTCTTGCTGAAGACAGGCCAGGGTGATCAGATCCCGGGGGGGGGGCGGGGGGAGTAGGTACAGGATGGTGAACTTGATCAGATATCAGGGGCGATCAGATACGCAGAGTAAGGGGTTCTTGTTAAACTAATGGAGTTCTTGCTACAACTAGATTTTACAAGGAAGTACACAGATAGGCCTAGGAAAAGGTTCAGGAGCCTGACTAAAGTTTAGTGAAGAAGCTGTGTTGCCACAATTGGCAGGAGAAAATTTTCCAATAGCTTAAAAATAGACATACAGGGCCGCCTGGGTGGCGCAGTCGGTTAAGCGTCCGACTTCAGCCAGGTCACGATCTCGCGGTCCGTGAGTTCGAGCCCTGCGTGGGGCTCTGGGCTGATGGCTCAGAGCCTGGAGCCTGTTTCCGATTCTGTGTCTCCCTCTCTCTCTGTCTCTCCCCCGCTCATGCTCTGTCTCTCTCTGTCCCAAAAATAAATAAACGTTGAAAAAAAAAATAAAAAAAAATAGACATACATAGTAAGTTTCAATAAACTCCAAAATGTTAAAAATGCCAGGAGATGAAACAATGTGAAAATAAAAATAATATTAAATACTGTAACATTGAATTTTTAATTATTTTAAAGATTTTTTAGATGTTTATTTGTTTTTGAGAGACAGAGAGTGAGACAGAACACGAGAAGGGGGGGAGCAGAGAGAGAAGGAAACACAGAATTGGAAGCAGGCTCCAGGCTCTGAGCAAGCATTCAGCACACAGCCCAACATGGGGCTCAAACCCATGAACCTTGAGACTGTGACCTGAGCCGAAGTCAGAAGCTTAACTGACTGAGCCACCCAGGTGTCCAAAGTTTTAATTATTTTAACCCTTTTTTAAACTAAAAATAAAAAATATTACAAAATTAATCTAAATCACCACCTTAAAGTATCTACTTTTGTTTTAAGTAGATAAAAAACTTCATGACAATTCCCCTACCTTCTACAGAATGGGAAACATACCACCGTAGCATTTTGTCACCACAAGATGACTTGCACCATGACTTAGTCATTTACCTAGTGATCACTGTCCCCTTCAAAGAACACACAATTCCAGGTTTCTAAACATGCCTTTTACCTAAGACCCACCAATATACCTGGGCTGCTGCTGACCTCGCCTTTACTTCCCTGACCACTAGAGATCATGTAACCTTTGCTGTGAACTTGTCTGTGAAGCCAGAAATTCTGAAGGTCGAGAACAGTCCGGTTTGGACTGCCTATGTGTTTGCCCCACATCAAAAACTTATTCCCTATAAACCATCTGAAGAATTTTCACTTCATTTTGCTACCCATTAAAAAAGAGTTTGAATTAGAGATTTCACAGAGGACAAGCATCATTACTATTGTTTCTTTTAACATATCTGCACTTTGGGGCAGGCAAGGTGTATAGATAGGGTTAAGAGCTTCTTGTAAAGTATTTCGTTTCTAGTGGTTTTTCCAAAAGTTAACAGAGACAAAGTAGATGGAGCCAAAGGAATGGGACTGATGTTAAGGGAGGAGAAGGATGGAGAAAGGAAAGGGTAGATCTCACTGAGCTGACTCTATGAGGATACTGGGGAAGAGGCATGCTGAGAGGTGGGAGAAAATCTGTCAGGAAAGAGTACAGAAGACTTGGAAAAGAGGCGTAAGAGATTACTGGGGGTTATATGGAATGCTGGGTGTTTTCTAGCCTAATCTTCCTTGTTATCTACATCTTTTGTTGTCTCAGAGCTATCTTATTGCTCTGTTAGTTGTAGTAAGCAGATAATAATATGATGGGGTTCAGAACACACTAGCCCTAAACGTGGCCACTTGCATATTGAAAATTTTAAGCTCAGTTTGAGGAAACAGTGGAAGCAGAAATGTATCTTTGACTTTCCCTTCCATGGCCTCTCTCACTGAAGTAGGTCATAAGACCCTCTTTTGAGAAGTGCCCTCCCTATACCCAGAAGAAAGGAATTATCCTTCTCTCCAAGACAGAGGGACACCAAGAGGAATCTAAACAAGCAGGCCTTGCTTGGTTTCCCATATATGACACCTACCATTTATTACTCTCTGTACTAGGTTATTTCTCCATGACTGTTCACTTTTCATCAGATCTAGCATACAAACACTCAGGCTTAACCACTTCTTTAGGTCTTCATTTCCTTAAGAAGCCTCCCTTGTCATGTAAATCTAATAGTAAATTAACTCACGATTTTTTCCTGCTAATCTGTCTTTGTCAGTTTAATTTTCAGACCCAGTCAGGCACCTAAACTTGTAGAAGGAAACTCCTTTCCTCTTCGAAAAAAACAAATAATTCTTCTTTATAGAAACACAAGTGAAGTTTTGCTACTGGTAATGTGATTGATTATTGCCCTGTGAATGTTACCCAGTCTTGATCTCTTACCAAATTCATTTCAGTGTATCTGATTGTCTATACATTTGGCTGCTCTCTGATTTCTCCTTTGACTTTTTTTTAACACCGTCCTGATTCTCTCATTGATTAATGGGTTGTAGAAAATCTTTGACACGTGTTCATGTTACATTTGATTGACAACTGTGATTTTCCTTGTACAAAATTTTAAAGTTCAAAAGTTTAAGAGCTCATCCTCCAAGATGCCCGATGGCTTTACCTGGCAGAGCCAGGGAACACGCACCATGGAGAAGCGTATCTCAAAAGCAGCCCCAGCAAAATGCTGTGGCTCCCATAGGTGAATACCAAACAACCACAAAACTGACTTTGCTGACTTTTTCCCTCATTGGGGTATACAGACGGATCAGGGCACTTATGGGAAAAATGAATGGTTTTTGGAAAGATAAATCAGCAATAGACAGGAGAAAAACTTCTCTGTTAAATGGTAATGTAGAGGTTCCTCATCTTTGGTGATAAGAGTCAGTCTTACCTGTTTGCTTTCAGGGATGGAATTTATGACAATTGGGTTCCCTTAAGTTTCAGAGAGATTCTGCTTTTAGGTAGATAAGGAATTCAGAAACTCAAATGCCTTCTGCTCAAAGTAATTTTTATGCCACATTTTTATGCCCTTTATGTACATTTTATTTTACTTGGATTTGTTTTTTTCCTAAGCTACAGTTTCATTAATCAAATAAGCTGACATCACTTCCACATGATTAGAATTTTTTTATTTTATTTATTTATTTATTTATTTATTTATGTATTTTAATTTTTTTTTCAACGTTTACTTATTTTTGGGACAGAGAGAGACAGAGCATGAACGGGGGAGGGGCAGAGAGACAGGGAGACACAGAATCGGAAACAGGCTCCAGGCTCTGAGCCATCAGCCCAGAGCCCTACACGGGGCTCGAACTCATGGACTGTGAGATCGTGACCTGGCTGAAGTCGGACGCTTAACCGACTGCGCCACCCAGGCGCCCCGATTAAAATTTTTTTTTTAATTTTTTTAATGTTTATTTTATTTTTGAGACAGAGAGAGACAGAGCATGAACGGGGGAGGGGCAGAGAGAGAGGGGGACACAGAATCGGAAGCAGGCTCCAGGCTCTAAGCCATCAGCCCAGAGCCCGATGCGGGGCTCGAACTCACGGACCTTCAGATGGTGACCTGAGCTGAAGTCGGACGCTTAACCGACTGAGCCACCCAGGCGCCCCCGATTAGAATTTTTTAAATGTAAATATTGTTTAACTAAGTTAAGTCCTTATTCTGACAAACTTTTAATTTCAACAGTAATTTTGTATTCCAGTATGTCACCTTCAAGATAATTTCCAAGATCTTAAGGTAACTTAAAACCTTGGACTCTTATTAAAGTTTATTTATTTTGAGAGAGGGAGGGAGAGAGAGAGAGAGAGAGGGAGAGAGAGGGAGAGAGAGAGAGAGAGAGAGAGAGAGAGAGAGAGAGAGAGAGTGCATGAGTGGGGGAGGATCAGAGAAAAAGGGAGAGATAAAATCCAAACAGGCTCCATGCTTCTAGCGCAGAGCCCTATGTGGAGCTTGAACTCATGAACCTGAGATCATGCATGACCTGAGCCGATATTAAGAGTCAGATGCTTAATGACTGAGCCACCCAAGCGCCCCACTGGGAGGTATTTTGTAGACGTGATTAACACGTGATTTTAAACAACTGAGCCACCCAGGTGCCCCTAAATTGAGTTAATTAATAGATAAGCATCATTCAACACCAGGACAATTTCTAGATAAACCAGAATACTGAATCATTGATTATGAAGCAAAATTTGAACTTTATCTACTTCTCATCCTAGGTCATATGCTACAAAGAGGCTATATCTTTCATTCATGTTAATGAAGTGTTCCTTTTTGCATCTTAACAAGGTATAAAGGACATGTATGTTGTTGTAGAAGTTGTGTTATATGTGTTCACATGCTAGTTGCTCAAATGATGGTGTATGACAGACAGTTAAACAATTGATCCCTGTTGGGAGAGAAACTTTTCCTGTACTCACTAATGCTCATTTCATAGGGACATGCAAATTAACTAAAAATAGACAAACAGGAGAAAAGACAAAGTTTATTTACATACTCTCACAGAAGTCACCAGTAATGAATAACTCACTGAATAGCCAGAGGTAACTGTTTATATACCAGCTTCACAAAGAGATAGGTTTAGGGCTTCAACTGGAAACCATGGAAGGTTCTATTGGTCTTTATTATGCTAATGAACAGATAATTTTGCACTTCCCAGTGGTAAGGACCAATCTTCTTCCAAATGGGAAAATCTCTCAGAGAGGTCAATGGCAGCTATATTTAGGGGAGAACAGTAAAACCTTGGTTTGTGAGCATAATTCATTACAGAAACATGCTTGTAATCCACAGCACTTGTATATCAAAGCGAATTTCAAGAACCTTTGGCTCAGTTGTAATCATGTGATGTTCATGTACTACTTGTATTGCAAGACATCATTCATTTATCAAGTCAAAATCTATTAGAAATGTTTGCTCATCTTGTAGAACACTCAATGGAACAAGTTATTCGCAATCCAAGGTTTTACTGTTTCTGCTTCAGTTTAAATGTTTCCTTCTGTGGCTGCTGATTGGTCAGATGTTTGAAACTTAATTTTAATCGCTTCACCCCATACCATCATTTTTCTCTTTGAAATAAAAGCCAATTTCTTTTTTTTTAAGTTACAATTTTTTTTATTAAATTTTTTTAATGTTTATTTTTTGAGAGAGACAGAGACAGGGTGTGAGCAGGAGAGGGGCAGAGAGAGAGAGCAGGAGACACAGAATCCAAAGCAGGCTCCAGGCTCTGAGCTGTCAGCACAGAGCCTGATGCGGGGCTTGAACTCACAAGCTATGAGATCACGACCTGAGCCAAAGTCAGGCACTTAACTGACTGAGCCACCCAAGCACCCCTAAAGTTATAATTACTAGGAGTGGTTGAGACCATAACAGGGGCAAGAATGACAGAGAAATAAAATTATGTGTTTTTGTTTTTCAAAGAAAAAGAGTAGGGTTTTTTCCCTTAAGAAAGGTAATTTTGGGGACATCTAGGTGGCTCAGTCATTTAAGTGTCTGACTTTTGATTTTGGTTCAGGTCATGATCTTATAGTTGAGGGATCAAGCCCTGTGTTAGGCTCCCCGCTGGGAGTGTAGCCTGCTTACGATCTTCTCTCTCCTCTCCCTCTGCTCCTGCTTCAGTCTCTCTCTAAAATAAATAAAAATAAATAAAATCTTTTTAAAACAAGGCAATTTTTAAAAAATCTCAATATTCCTTTACACTTAAGAAGTATTGAGGACTCCAGAGCTTTTGTTTATGTGAGAAATGTAAAAAATATTTATATTTTGAATCTTTGGAAAACAGCAATATCATATGAACCTATTGCATGTTAAAATAAATAACATTTTAATAAAAAATAACTTTTCTAAAACCAAAAAATTCAAGAGGAATGGCATTGTTTTACATCATTGGGAACTTCTTAAATGTCTGACTTACTAGAAAATAGCTGGATTCTCATACCTGCTACTGCATTTAATCTGCTGTGATATCACACTCTGTACTGTACAGTTGTGAGAGAATAAGAATGAAAGGGCCAAATAATAGCTTAATATTATTATGAAAATAGTCTTGACTTGGTGCATCCTCTAAAAGAGTTTTAGGAACCAGGGTGCCTGGGTGCCTCAGTCAGTTAGTCATTTGACTCTTGATTTCGGCTCACATCATGGTCTCATGGGTTGTTGGTTTGAGCCCTGCATCGGGTTCTGCGCTGGCAGCTCAGAGCCTGCTTGGAATTCTCTTTCCCTCTTTTTCTGCCCCTCCCCCAGCTTGTTCCCTCTTTCTCTATCTGTCTCTCTCAAAATAAATAAACTTAAACAGTTTTAGGGACCCTACGGGTCCTGAGACCATACTCTGCCCTAGCCACGGACTTAATGTTTGTGTCCTCCCAAAGTTCGTAAGTTGAAACCTAATCCCCAATGTGATGGTATTAGGAGGTGAGGCTTTTTGGAAGTGATTGGGCCATAAAGGTGAAGCTTTCATGAATGGGTTTAGTGCTCTCATAAAATGGACCCCAGAAAGCTCTCTAACCCCTTCCAGCCATGTAATGACACTACAGTTAGCTGTCTATGAACCAAGAAGAGGGTTGTCACCAGACACTAAATCTGCCAGTGCCTTTATCTTGGACTTCCTAGCCTCCAGAGTTGTGACAAATACATGTTTGTTATTTAAGCTGCTCAGGCCATGGTTCTTTGTTACAACGGCCCAAATGAACTAAGATAATCCTTAAGAAAAGGGTCAATTTATTCTAGAATATAAAATAAAATAATAGAGAAGACTCATACAGGGAATTTTATTTTCTTTGGTTTTATAATACTTCAGTCTGAAACAGGCTATAAAATATGTTAAATTTTAGCAAAGATAATTCAGTTTTAATAGCTTACTTCCTTGGTTGACTGATTAATAACTATCATTTATAAGATGAAAGCTCACTCTTTATCTTTTATGTTATCTGACTACATAGGGAAGATTCTGTGGCTTATCAGAATAATTTTATTTGTGCTTTAAAGTTGATTTTGTGTTCGTGATTAAGAAAAGAAAAAAGAACAGTCTTTCCACTTTTGAAAGAACTAAAGTTCTTTTTTTTTTTTTTTAATTTATTTTGGGAGAGAGAGCATGCATACCCACACATGGAGGGGCAAAGAGGGAGGGAGAAAGAGAATCCCAAGCAGGCTCTACAGTGGTTGTTAACTCAGAGCTCAGTGCAGAGCTCCTACCCATGAACGGTGAGATCTTGAGCAGAAACGAAGAGTCGGAATCTTACCTGAGTCACCAAGGAACCCCTGAAAGAGCTAAAGTTCTTTACAATCATATTAACCTTCTAGGTTTACCTTAAAAATCTTTTATTGTCACTTTGATTAAATAAGTAACAAAGTATTGTTCTTCAGTAACCCTTGATCCTACCTTAAGAATCTACAGATCCTCTGACAACTGTTTTGAAATTGCCTTCCCCAGGGGTGCCTGGGTGGCTCAGTTGGTTTGGCGTCAGACTTGGGCTCAGATCACGATCTCGTGGTTCGTGAGTTCAAGCTCTGCATCAGGCTCTTTGCTGTCAGGGTGGAGCCTAGTTGGGATCCTCTGTCTCCCTCTCGCTGTCCCTTCCCCAGGCTCTCCCTTACTCTCTCAGAAATAAACATTAAAAATAAACAGCCTTCCTCAAAGCAGAACCCTAATTTCATAAATAAGTAAACAAACAAGTAAATAAACATTTCAGGATAACTTTTATACCTGTATCTTTGAGATTTTCAAAGGATCCCAAGAAAAATATCACAAAGACTTGCTTTCTTATTTTATAAAAAGAGAGATGCTACAAATAATTAGGTTTGTTTGAAATGTTCCTATTGTGAGAAGTGGATGGGAAGAGTTGTCAGATCAGAAGAGATGTTCATCTTCTCTAGCATAGATTTGTATAGACAAATGTTATTATATGTTTTCAGAGCTTGCATGCTTTATGGGACATCCCCAGAGGTTTGTTAGTGTCCTTGCTGTATATAATATTTTTAGTTTCGGGGGAAATCGGAATACAATTCATGAAATAGTTATGCAGTGCACCCCAATAGAGAATTTTACTTTCTTCCATTCTGAAATTATTGGGTGCAGTAATAAATGAACCATAGCCATTGAGGCTCTGTAATCTACACATAGGTTTCATTTGTGTAGCTTTGAAGCTTGCCTGAGGGCCAATTGCCTGGAATTTATGATTTGGGAAGGGTACTTTTTAAATGAGCGAGGATAGGTCATTTTAATGGAAAACAAAAGTTGACAAATGATAAGAATAAGTTCACTTACTGGGAGGCCAGAAACCTTAGCCTATTTTGGGGACCTCAGAAATGAGGAAATCACTGAATGTATAAGCACTACAGAATAAATCTTGTGGAGGGAGGTTTTGAGATTTGATTTCTTTTTTTTAATGTTTATTTTTGAGATGGAGAGAGAGAGAGAGAGAGACCATGAGCAGGATAGGGACAGAGAGAGGGAGAGAGAGAAACCCAAGCAGGCTCTGTGCTGTTGGTGCAGAGCCTGATGCCGGGCTTGAACCCATGAACCGTGATCGTGACCTGAGCTGAAATCCATAGTCGGACACCAAACCCACTGAGTCACCCAGGTGCCCCTTGACACTTGATTTCTTATCCTTAGGATAGTCAATAATAGGAGCTTTTAAAATTCCAATCTAAGATTCCTTATGAAATCTCCCAATCAGAAGTTTATTTTGTGGTCTTAAAGCTTAGTGCTTAAGTTGGAATAGCAGCCTCAAGGCAGGTTATATAGTTGGTTAATAACTGTTGTTTATAAACTTTTCTCAGTAGTCAGTAAGAAATAATTTAAGCCTTCAATAGGGCTAGGATCAGGGTGAGGCAAGTGAGACGTAGCAGTGTTTTGCCAAGCCATATTGGAACCTGAGGCAAATGGGAAAATCAGTAATACCCATCCTGTCTTTGTTTAAAATTTTGACATTTGGGTGGTTTTTTTTTTTTTTTTTGCATTCCTTTTGATTTTTAAAAATATTGCATCAAAGTATAATTCATTCATTGTTCATTACTAGGTTTTTTTTTTAGGTTTATTTATTTTTTTTATTAATCTCTACACCCAACATGAGGCTCAAACTCGTGACTCCAAGATCAAGAGTTGCATGCCTTTCTGACTAAGCCATCCAGGTGCTTCTTTTCATTACTTAGTTCTTGGTGCCCCCTTAAATCTCATGCCCAAGGCACCTCAATTGTTTCATCCTAGCTCTGGCCTTGTTTTGTGGACCTGTGACAACTTTTCAGCTCTGCCATTACCTAGAGAAAGCAGCCACAAACAATATGTAGATGAATGAGCACAGTTGTATTCCAATAAATCGTTAATTATGAAGACTGAAATTTGATTTTCACATGATTTTCATGTATCACAAAAAAGTTATGTATCTTTTGATGCTATTCAACCCTTTAAAAATGTAAAAATTATCTTTAGCTCCAGGAGGTACAAAAACAGGCTTTAGGCTGAAATCAGCCCACAGGTTGTAGCTTGCTGTGTTAAAAAAAACAAAAAATTTCAAGTGAGTACATTTGAAGATCAAATTGGCTTTATTCAACAATTCATGAATCAGGCAGCATCCCATCTAGCAAACAGAAAGCAGCTCTGAACAGCTGAACAGAATGGAAGACTTTCACAGGCAGAAAGAGGCAGGGACAAGAAAATAGCAGATTACCTCATCTTTCTTTGGGGGACAGGGGTCTATATGGTGGATTACCTCATTGATGTTGACCAGGAAATTCCAGATATGCTGGTTTAAGATAACATTCCTAGGAGAAGTTGAAATTGCAGTTAAGTTAGGTATAAGTCTCCCATCGGTGATGTGGGTTTAGCATTCCATTTTGGGTTTGCTGTGTTTTTTTTTTTTTTTAACAGCTAACTCCTGCCTTTGCTTCAACTATGTAAACAATGAAGCCAAACCTAATAAAACCAATCTTTTTGTGTGATTAAGAGTAATCTTTGAAATTATCATTCTCAGAAGAAGAGACTGTCCAGAAAGATTGTGAAAGACTTTGAAATGACAAAAGAAAAAGTATCTTTGAGTGTCCTATGAAATGCCAGGTGTTGTCTAGCCCACTCTTCCTCATTATTTGTATCTTTCATTGTGTCTGAGTCTTTACCACTGTTAGTTATAGTAAATTAGTTCACTATTTCCCTGTGAATTTTGATCTTTTTTTCATGTATTAACAAATTCATTTTAGCACTCCTGAATGCCTCTATTTGCATCTTGCCTTCCTCTTTTTGAGCTGGCCTTTTATACTTTTCTAGTTTCCTCAATAACTTAGTTAAAACATTTTTTAACACATGCCTATTTTATTTTTGTACAACATATTCATGATATTATCTTTAAAGAAAAAGTATCCTTTAGCAACAGGTTAAGACAAACATAACTTACTATTAAAGTCCAGTTCCATACCCAGGTAAAGTGAGATAGCTCTTGGATATTCTATTCATTCAACACTTACTGATTGGCAGAATGTTGGGGATATAAACATGAATAAGGAAATCCAGTTCCTTCCTCTTAGAGTTCACAATCTAGTGAACCTGCTTGTCCTTCCTATTGAGTTATTCATTCACTCACTCTCTCATACTGTAGATATTTACTGAAGCCTTCTGTTAGCATTATAGCTCCATCATACTTGGCATTCATATCTTACCAACGTACTTAACAACGTTGCTATGGGGGAAATGTTATGTGTTGTACATTCCAAGCAACTTCTGTTGATTAAATAAAAACATTGGTAACATTTCTACGGCTTTCTCAAACAGAAGAGGAAAAGGTCCTACTTTCATAATTTTGTCTCACTACAAGATTAGTAACAATTTACAAATGAATTTTCAACTACTCTGTTGCATTGGATATTGCCTATATCATTCATGGATTGCATATCCTTTTCCAATGATACCGTTATTCCTGAAAAGATTTCTCGAAATTCTTCTTTAAGATTGCTTTGAAATGTAGAAGTGCTCTCTTATGAGTACTTAAATGTAGATATTCATTGATTTTAGGAGGATTTGGTTTTACAAAGAGTCAAAAGTCTTTTGGAAAGAATTATAATCTCATTGTACAGATGTGAAATTAAGGATCAAAAATAAGGTTTTAGATGACTTCCTCTCTACCTCCTTTCCACCTTGAGTCTTTTACCACAAGAAAAGTAGAGATCACCTAAAAGCCTTTCAGCATTTTAAAGTGTATAAAGTGTTAAGTATAGAGTACTAAATAAAATTTCTACTTGGGTACTTCCAATTTCTGCTTCTTCATCTCATTTACCAGTAGGTACCTCTACCTACATTATCATGTGTATCAACACCAAATTATTTAGGAACTTATAAAGATAGATCTATATACACTAATCACACACATATTTTTTAAACCTACAATCGTGCAATATATATTTTTCTAGAATTTTCCTTTTAATCATAACCACTGTGGACATTTGGTATAAAATAATGGCAATATTTTATTTTATTTTATTTTATTTTATTTTAAGCAGTCTCTACACCCAACTTGGGGCTTGAATTTACAACTTTGAGATTAAGGATTGCATGCTCTACTGACTGGGCCAGACAGGCGCCCCAATAATGGTAGTATTTTAGATCAGACTGTTATCACTAAGAAGACATTTTTCTGATAAGCACAACTCAGGTCAACAGATTCCTCACCTAGTTTTGAAAATGATCAGTATTTGGGGTGCCTGGGTGGCTCAGCTGGTTAAGCCTTTGACTATAGCTTAGATCATGATCTCACGGTTTGTGAGTTCGAGGGCCATGTTGGGCTCTGTGCTGACAGGTCAGAGCCTGAAGCCTGCTTAAGATTCTGTGTCTACCTCTCTCTGCTCCTCCCCTGCTCGTGCTCTGTCTCTCTCTCAAAAAATAAACAAACATTAAAAAAAAAAAAAAAGATCAGCATTTGTCATGTCTCCCTTCCCCCTTTTTTATAATACCATTTGAAAGTAAGTTATAAATATCATATTTTACCTTAAATATTTTAGTATGAGTCTCTTAACAAAAAAGACATTCTTCTATAAAATCATATTCTTTTAATGCCTAAGAAAATTAACAATAATTATATAATATCATCTAAAACCCAGTCTATATTCAAATATTCCATATGTACAAAGATAATTTTCTTAGTTGTTTTGTTACATTATTTTAAACCAGAATCCATTCTAGGTTCATATATTTCATTTGGAATTTTTCTTTCTTCAATCTATTTAAATATAGTTCAGATACCCTACTTTTTGTTTTTATAATATTGAATTTTTGAAGAGTCTAGGTTAGATGTCTCACAAATTAATGTCCTATGTTCCTCATTTTAAAGTTAAGTTTAATGAGATATAATTTATGCAGTGTAAATTTCATCCTTTTTAGTGGTTAGTTCTGTGAGTTTTGACAAATGCTTTTAGTCCTGTAAGCACCACCACAATCAAGTTATAGAATACTGCTAACTCCCCCCAAAGTTCCATTCTAGTAACCATGGCTCTATTTTCTGTCCCTACAGTTTTGCCTTTTTGGGAAAGTAATATAAATGGAATCGTATGCTATGTAGCATTTCGAGTCTAACTTCTTTCACTTAGCAAGATGTGTTTGAGATTTATCCATTGTTGTGGATATAACACAATGTATCCATTCAGCAGTGGAAAAATGAGTTGTGTGCAGATTTTAACAACTATAAATAAAGCTACTATAAATATTTGCATATAGGCTTTTGTGTAAACATACATTTTTATTTCTCTTTGGTAAATACCTAGGACTAAGATTGCTAGATCATATGGTAACTGTGTGTTTAATTTTATAAGAAACTGGCAGCATGTTTTCCAAAGTGGCTACCATTTTGCATTTCTACCATCAGTACATGAAAGTTTTACATTTTCCCCATCTTTGCCAACACTTGCTAGATCAATCTTTTTAATTTTAGCCATTCTAGTAGTAGGTGTGTGTGATGATACCTCATTATGAGTTCAATTTAAATTACTTTAATGATTTTGAGGTCTATGTCTCAGGGACAGGAATTGATAGTTTCTGGACTGCGTGCCATTAGAAAGACCCCACCAAAATGTTAAAGTCATTTCTCTATTGTCTTTTTTGTTTTCTCCTTTCAAGTTTTCTCTCTTTTGGCTGAGATTAAAAACCCAGCCCCAAAGCCTATCTCAGTCAAGTCATAAGGCTGCAAGAATTTTTCCAACCCTGAAAACTCTTACTTGCTTATATGTATCAGTTTCTCTACAAAATGAAGAGACTGAGTTAACGTTAGAAATTGTTTGGTATTTCTTGAAAATTACTTTTGATGGTAGCATAATACACAAGGAGAAGCTTTGTCTCTCTTTCTCGCTTTTTCACACATATACCTCCAGTAGTCTAAAAACTGATGGCTTCCCAGAAACTGATGGCTTCCCAGGCTCATATTTTATTTTATTTAATTTTTTTAAAGTTTTTATTTATTTTAGTAATCTCTACAAAATTTGGGATTCAAACTCATAATCCCGAGACGAAGAGTTACATGCTCCCATTACTAAGCCAACCAGGTACCCCCCTATTTTAGAAACCATTATTCCTACATTAACCCACTCTTCAAAATTTCCATTCAGAGTAATCATTATCCAACTTGATCTTAGCAAATATTTCCTATAATGTGCCTGAAAAGGATTGTTAATTTTCTTCATAGACTCTTCTCCAAAACTACATCTCTAAGAAGAGACTATGAAGCAAATCTCAATATTGTTGAGGTATAGTCTGGAATAGCAAGGCATAGTCAGAAATGAGACAGACATTTCAGGGGTGATGGGAGGCTGGTTGTTAATGAAAGTAGATGAAACAGCATGAAATAGGCAATACAATTTAAACTAGGTCTTAGGGTTAATTTCCCTTAGAATTAGAGTTTCTTCTGAAATAACAAACTTTCTTGTAATTCTTTATAGATTCTAGTCACTTTCTACTGGCTATGTGTTTCACATACCTTTTTGGTGAAGATCCTAACACATTTTGGTGGCCCTAAGACTTCTAAAGTAAATTTTCTTCTTCTTCTTTTTTTTTTAATTTATAAGAATGTGTACAGGGTTGGTGACTGAGGAACTATTGTCCTTTCAAAATTGACATGGAAAGTGACTATCTTAATTTTAGAAATAGTTCCTCTAGGTCTACAGCCCTTAAAAATGGCATCTATCTCTATCTGCACTTGTTACCTGTCAGTAGGCCAGCAGTGAAACACCTTTGATGTACAGTCTAATAAAGATTCAAATTATTCAAGCTAGACCTAATTCATTTATGTTTAGGGCTGTCAATTTTTACAAACATGGAAGAAAACAGAGTAAATATGTTGATATATCAGGGAAAATCACTGGGAAAACAATAGGAACTGGGAAGAAGCCCTGACTTCCCAACACACACACACACACACACACACACACACACACACACACTCTTCCAGAAAATAATATACAAGGTGAAATTAATATACAAGGTGATGGGGAGAGGAAAAGAAGTCACAAAGGACAGTACGCTTCCTAAAAGAGTGGTTCTCAAGCTTTTGGGACCAGTTCTCTTGGCGGTGACAAAAGACCCTGACATCCACATTTTACACACACCCATTTTTCAGATGGGGGTAGGGGAGGGGACTCAAAAGTAAGCGTTACTGACCAAGCACATCTAAAGAAGATTATGTTTATGTTTGCTTTAACAACTGCGTTATAGACAACATAATTTTTAGTCCCTCTACTTGGATCTTAACATGTAATTAGTAGAAAATAATGGACCCCAAACTGGACTGATGCATTTGCATTATCACATACTGTGAGCATAATGGACAAAGACACTAAACTAACAAACTAAATTTAAAATGATTAAAAAATGTAATATATAATTAAAAAGCAAGTAGAACAGAAGTGAAACCCAATGCTACTTAATATAACAAAGGTGATATATTGATGAAGTGTCCTTCCAGAAAGTTGAGGGAATTTATGTAATTTATGAGGTTAAAGAGATTTCCAAATCATTCTTCCATTGCTTTCATACATGGGTATGACCCTAACTGTCTATTTTTAGAGAAGAAAAATAACTTAAAAAAATACTTTCATCCTGGGGCACCTAAGTGGCTCAGTTGTTTAAGTGGCCTACTCCTGATCTCAGCTCAGGTCTTGATCTCAAAATCGTGAGTTCAAGCCCTGTGTTGGGCTCTGTTTAATTAACACCTACTTAAAAAAAAAAGTACTTTTATCCCTTTCTATATCCAAGGCATATTATTCATTCCCTGAGACAAAGAACAATGTCTCAACACTTGGCTAAGGAGGCAACATAAACTTCCCCCAATCCAGGGATTAATACAGCCAGCAGTATGGGAATATCAGTGGAGAGGTGAGTTTGACCCCCACATCACCACTCCTGCCACCCTTCCTGTCCTCAACCTGTGCCAGGAAGGCATTACACATGTAACATGAATGTTTTTTTTAGTCCCTTCAGTTTGTGGATGCTGGTTATGAATGGGAATGGGCTAGGAAGAGGCAACCTGCGACAAATAATCAGACTTGGAAGTGAAGGAAACAAGGCCAGAGCACTGACATTCAGTTGATTGTTGTACTGATGCCTACAAATTGTTAACATGTGGAATTGTGGCTTGCCATTTCTGAGTAATTAAAAGTAATTTTAATTATCTGGCCTTTCTTTGTTTATTGTGAGCAAGTAGGTAACTATTTTAAAATTATATAATAAGAACTTTTAAACTTAAGAGGATAAATATAAAATTTGTTAGGGAAACACATGTAACTCAATTGTTTTATCTAAAGTTCCTGTCTTGGCAGTAGAAAATGAGAAAATATCAATTACAATATAGAATGTAGCTGGACACAGAATTGAGGAAGTATAAATGGAAGAACATCTTTGTGGTGTATTAAGTAGAAGATAAATATGTGATTCTTAAGCAAAAGAGAGAAAGAAAACTAAAGCCCCAGCTTTGCCTCAATTATTACTTTAATTCGTATAAAGGTGGGAGAACAAGGAATTGACTCTATTAAGTCCTGGTTGGTTGCTTTCATGACCCTGAATGAATCTTTGAAGAGGTATGAATTATTTGCTTTCTCCTGGTAGACTATCTTAAGTCTTGGTTTCCAGAGGACTATGTTTGTTGGCTGAATACATTTCCTATTCCCACAACAACAAGTTACCACAAATGGAGTATTTAAGACAGCACTTGTTTATTATTTCATAGTTACGTACATCAGAAGTTTTGGCAAGGGGCCAACTGGATTCTCTGCTCAGGTTCTTACAAGGCTGAAATCAAGGTGTCAGTGGGCCTGTGTTCCTTCTGCGGCTCAGGATCTTCTTCTAAACTTACGTATTTGTTGGCATAATTCAGGATTCTACAGGACTAAGGCCTGGCCTTCTTGCTGGCCATCAACCAGGGCTACTTAGTTCCTCGGGGCCACATAGTCCTCTCCACAACATGGGAGTTGGGTTCTTCAAGGCCAATAGTAAAGCGTCTGTTGCTGCTTAGAATCTCTCTGACTTCTCCTTGACTCTGAATTCTAGACTTACTTTTAAAGAGTTTACCTGATTACACCATACCTACTCAAAATACTCTCTCTTTAAAATGCAACTGATGGGGCGCCTGGGTGGCTCAGTCGGTTAAGTGTCCGACTTCAGCTCAGGTCACGATCTTGCGGTCCGTGAGTTCGAGCCCCGCGTCGGGCTCTGGGCTGATGGCTCAGAGCCTGGAGCCTGCTTCCGATTCTGTGTCTCCCTCTCTCTCTGCCCCTCCCCCGTTCATGCTCTGTCTCTCTCCGTCTCAAAAAAATAAATAAAAAACGTTAAAAAAAATTAAAAAAAAATGCAACTGATTAGCAACTGTAGGTGCTGGCGACTCAGGAGTAAACTTAATTTGGGAGTAGGGCTTAATTCTATGTAGGCAACAGTCAACCAATGCTGAAACACTGCAACTGCAGACTGCGGTAGCTGCTGTGAGGGAAATGAACAATGTACTGTGACAGAGCAACTAGGGAAGAGCTCTTGTGACAGGTGATATCTGGGCTGAGACCCAGAAGATGAGCATCAATCAGTCATGAGATGAGCTGAGGGAAGAACAGTGCAGGCAGCAGCTGAACTTTTTTTTTTTTAAATAAGCTCTATGCCCAACATGGGGCTTCAGTCATGACCCTGAGATCAAGAGTGGTATGCTCTACTGACTGCACCAGCCAGGCGCCCCAGCAGCAGCTGAACTTTTATATCATGTCTGAAACAAACTATGGAAGAGTACAGATTGTCCTCCTGGGAGTTCTCCAAAAGCTTGTTTTCTCTATTATCTTTGGCTTTGAGTATTTGAAAAGCCGATCTGTGTATTATCTTTGGTTTTGAGTATTTCAAAAAGAAGGCCAATAAGGAATTAAATTTATTGAACGCTTGGGGTGCTGTATGCTTTTTCCACGCATAAAACAAGGTGTTCTCCTAAAGAGTGTTCTTTTAGGTCATCTGTTGAACATACCACAATCAGTGGGATCAATAGCATGTTACTTGTGTTCTACTTGTATCCCTGGAGCTATAGGATGTTGTAGCTATTTACAACAACCATCATTACCCAAATGCAAGCATTAAAGCATTTTATACATAAGTGTCTTCTTATAGGCAAATGTGAATTTCAAAGTAGGTACATTCTTGGTCAGCAAAGAAGAAAGAAAAGGCTTTAAATGAAAAGCTGTCCTTTCAACATTTTTTAAATGTTGAATTTTAAATCTATATACTGGCTTTTTAAAATCTATATACTGGCTTTCGGTGTGATTCTATGTCATAACACATGTCTACCCTAGGTAAGAGCTTTATTCAAATATGAAAATATTTTATATTATAGAACTATTTCACAATTATTTATACATTAATAAAATAACTTAAATATACAAGTCACTATTTCGGTGTTCTTCGTTCCCTCCCTATACATCATCCCCTCTTCTCTACCTTATTCATAAATTACAAAACCCTGAAAACTCCACATAAGAAATAATTTTCAATCCTACCCCTACTTCATTCTCCCCACAATGATTGCCTTAATTCATGCTTTTAAGTTCTCTCCATTGATCTTTTGAACAATCTTAACTAGTCTTCCTAAGAGCCTCTTCCTTCTCTAGCCCTTCTTTTATACAGTTACCAGATTATGCTCCTAAAAACTGAACAAAGTTCCTGTCCTCATGGAGTTTACATTCTAGTGGAAGGGACTGAAAGTAAAAAAAGAAAAAAAAAAAGTCAAAATAAACATGTGATATTGAATGTAAAGAAAACAGAGTTAGGGTAAAAGGAAAGATTAAAGGAGGGAGTGATTCAGTTTTAATGGGATATAACTGACATATAGCACTATAAATTCAGAGTGTGTGCATCAAGAGGGAGTAATTTTAGGTAGGGTGGTGACCTTTGATTATAACAAATGTTAATGACCTTCAGCCAATGTCAGCAGGAATACACCCATAGTCAAACCAAGTTGGGTTTATTGACTTGTCACAAGGACACAGTATAACAAGAGGAACTGTAGAGAATCTCAGTAAAAAGGTGTTGTAAAAGATATATTATAACTGGGCTTGTGTTAGGTGATTCTAGAAAGGTTCAAGGCTTTCCTCTGGATTGGCTGCTGTCAGGAAGCAGAGGTAATTCTATGATGGAATATTTTATTTTATTTTATTTTTAAAAATTTTTTGAATGTTTATTTATTTTTGAGACGGAGAGTGAGAGAGAGAGAGAGAGAGAGAGAGAGAGAGAGAGAGAGAGAGAATGAGTGGAGGAGGGGCAGAGAAAGAGAGGACACAGAATCTGAAGCAGGCTCCAGGCTCCGAGCTGTCAGCACAGAGCCTGACGCGGGGCTCAAACTCACGAACCGTGAGATCATGACCTGAGCTGAAGTTGGACGCTTAACTGACTGAGCCACCCAGGCGCCCCTGATGGAATATTTTAATAACTGTTTTTCTAGTAGGAAGAATAGATCAAGGGTAGGTTGTAATAGGTCAAGAAACAGGTCATTTATATTAACCAGAAATGCTTGGTCATTTTTGTGGTTTGAAGAATGTTCTTGTATTTGCTTTGTTTAGACAGAATTATAGAGGAGTCTTTTCTTTTTTTAATTTATTTTTAGTTTTAGAGAGGTCATCATAGAGCCTGACATGGGGCTTGAACTCACAAACTGTAAGATCATGCCCTAAGTTGAAGTCAGACGCTTAACCAATTGAGCTATCCAGGAAGGGTCTTATATTGGGCCTAGTATGGTTACAGAGTGGCCATGACTGATATTGATGTTTTGTAAGATTGTTTACATTCAACAGAACACTCAGACCTAGCTGAGAATGCCAGAGACACCAAGGCCTAGCTAAGAGTTCCAAGCCAGCTTCTGGTTGTTCAGAAGCTGCTTTTATTTTTCTAACAAAACCATCAAGTGTTATAATTGTTTCTAAGTTGCTACTTACAACTCTTACTCATAACTGTTTCCTGAATATTTATCAGTGTTATTATTTAGGATACTTAGTTCTAAAACTCATCACAGCTCTGATGACCACAGCAGTAGCTTACTTAATCATTACTAAAATACACAAGATTGCTACATGCTGTGGTAAAGAGAAAAACAGCCACCTGTTTGTGGTTGAATGCCTCTGGAATTGGAAGAATTAGTTCTGTGAATTTCAGAAACCCTTTCAACAATTTCAGTCACTTGCCTCATATTCTGAAAGCTAAGAAGTTGGAGTTAGATTATATGTGCGGTTCTGATAGATCTGCATGGTGTCAAGCTGGGTAGTGATCACGTGGGGAGCTTGTTAAAATCAGGTAGAGATTTGAGGGCCCCAAGTCGAGAAGCTGATTTAGCCTAAGTTTGGGACATTTATCCATGTTTTTTTGTTTTTTTTTTCCTTTCTTTTTAATTACTGAGTAGTATTCCATCAAATTAGTGTACCAGCTTATTTATCCATTCTCTACTGATGGACCTTGGGATTGTTTACAGATTTTGCTGATCATGAATGAAACTGCTATGAATATTTTTGTGCAGGTATTTTTGTGCATATAGGCTTTTATATGTGAGTAAATACGGAAGTGGAATTGTTATGTCATAGTGCATGTTTAATTAATAGGGAACTAATGGGTCCATAATCTTGACATTAAGTAATATAAGAAGATTTAGAACATCAACTTTTGTTCAGAGTGCAGCTTGGTAGAGACCCCAAAGGACCTGTAGTTACAAGGCCTCAGGCAACCCCTGTCACCCCTTAATTCTCCTCCTCAGTATTGGACCTCCGGAGCCAGAGAAGATTCCTATACAGTCCCAGAGGAATGAAAGCTGTGTGTATAACATCTGCAGAAACGTAGTTTCTGTACTGTAGGTACAGATCTGTACGTAGGTACGTAGGTACTGTATCAGTACCTTCTGATAGTGAGTGATACGTAAAAACCCTCCGACAAGCATTTTCCTCTAGGTTCCCAGGGATTCCACCTGGCTGTGATCAAGCTCAGAAACGGAGATCCCTGAGTGCTGGAAGGTCTAAAATAAAAGTCATTCTTGACAAAGAGGCCGTTATTAGCAAAGGTTGGATGGTATGTTTGAGCAAAGGCTGGGGGAGGTTGGCCACAGGGGTGGGAGTCACACAGACTCAGACAATGGTCTCTACACTGATTGGCCTTGAATCTTGAAATAATTGCTTCCTCAGTTTTCTCAAGTTATCCTTAGCAGCTTTTAAAAACACCTGCCACTTTGCCTCCACTCTTCAGCAGGTAAGCAGGCTCCACTTAAAAGGAAAATAGAGACTATGTGACAGGAACTTTCTCACTTTCATATCTCCCTATCTGTAGCCATTTTTTATGTATCTTTCCCTATTCCTCCCAATCAGTGAAGACGATACTCCTCCTAAGATACTCTGCCATTCCACCATCTCAGGGGCCTTGCTGGCTTATCTCCTCCCTTATACTGACGCATTCCCATCATTTAAGCCTCTTCGAATTTGTCCCTCGTGAAACCTAACCTTCTCTCAATACTAGGTACTGCTCTGATCATTGTCCTACTTCTTGGATCCCATTACACTCAAACCTTGTAAATGGCTGTCTGCAAAGCCTATTCCCTCTTTCTCTTGGGGATCATCAAGGTCAGTTCAGAACGCTTTATCCTATAGTTGGCACTGCACAATCATTTTCAAGGTATACGATGGGTGGTCGATGGGACTCCAGGAGTGCAGACGATAGTCCTCTGTAGCTTGTAGTCTGGAATGCCGGATGACTCACTCGGTTGGGAAACTTTGTATCTTTTTGGCGTGCAAAAGTAACGTGATATACGCTTTCACTTTGAAATAAAGTTATGAACTCTGCAGTTGGCCACAAGCAACAAGTATAAACACAAGTGAAATACACAGCGGTTGCGGCACCACTAATTAGCCACTCACGTGAAAACACAGGGGCACACCACCCAAGGGCGACGCATCTAGTACTGCACCGGAGAGGCTACCAGGGAGCCAAGTGGGCTTCCGGCGGAACCCTGTTTACAGCTCCTCAGTGGTCTCGGTATCCGAGTGTGGGGGAGGGGGTGAGGGGAACAGCGCAGCGGCTCCCGGCCAATGGCAGTTCTTGAACTTACACCTACAGACGTCAGCAAACGGATGTCACACAGCTGGCTCGGAAGCGTCTCCTCCCGCCTCAGAAAAGAGGCGTGGGCCCAGCGGCCTCCGCGAAACCTTGGGCGAGGGAGGGAGGGAGTGGCGCGCGTCGCTCCCCGAGAACCCCGCGCGCAAGCCGGTCCGCTTCTTCCCAGCAGTCCCTGCCTAGCGGCCGTCCCCGGTGAGCAGCCGGGCGCCCGCGCGCCCGCCCCGAGCGCGCCGCCGCCAGCTCCGCCCCCTCCTCGAGCGGGCCGCGCGCTCCTGCGGCTCCGAGCCGTGTCGCGGGCGCGCGCGCCGCCGGCGGAGCCGCAGTTAAAATGGTCCGAGCGGGACCTCGCGTTCCCCCCGCCGCCGCACTGACTGACTGAGCCGGCGAACCAGGCTTGGACTGGTCGCCCAGCCGACAGGCTCGCTCCCTCCGTCGCGTCCCCAAAGCTCGCGCCCATCGTTCTCCCGGCTTCCCGGGGCAAAGCATGTAGCCCCCGTCGGGCGCCCGGGCGGCCCGCAGCTGACGCCCACCCCCCCACCGTCGCGTGTGTGCCCGTGTGTGCGTGTGTGTGCGCAGGGCGGGCGACCCCGCAGCGGGCCTGAGGCCGAGCCAGAGAGCGGCCTGCCCCGCTGCCGGAGCTCGCCTTTCGGGGCCTCCTTACTTCCCTGTCCCGGTCCCCCTCCTCGGGGCCTTCTATATGGGCCACCTTCTCTCGAAGGAGCCGCGTAACCGCCCGAACCAGAAGAGGCCTCGCTGTTGCAGCTGGTGCCGCCGCCGCCGCCCTCTCCTCAGGCTGCCCCGCCGGACCCCGGCCAAGGCGCCCCCCCAGCCGGCGGCGCCCCGGAGCCGGGACTGCTTCTTCCGCGGGCCCTGCATGCTCTGCTTCATCGTGCACAGCCCCGGCGCGCCCGCCCCCGCCGGCCCAGAGGAGGAGCCGCCGCTCTCGCCGCCGCCGCGGGACGGGGCCTACGCCGCGGCCGCCTCCTCGCAGCACCTGGCGCGGCGCTACGCGGCCCTGGCTGCCGAGGACTGCGCTGCCGCCGCCCG